>NW_013952668.1:98852-103643 GCF_001266775.1 Austrofundulus limnaeus
TATGGATACAATAGCACGGCAGCTTCTTGGTGCTGCTGCTTCATTATTATATTAAATATCTAGAATGAGAATTTATAGCTGACTAATGAAAGTGAATAATTTCTCCAGGTTGATGAAATTAAAGAAGTTGCCATTATTAAATACACAATTTTCAGAAATAGGAAAGTGTGAAAAAAGAAAGTTTGTCTGTTGGTCATCTTGTCTAAAACTTGGAGCTTTGCAGATGTTCAACATTTCCATGTGAAGGATTCACGCACCGAGACTGTTTGCAGATTAAAAACTAAACACAGCATCACAATATGTCTGCTGGTTTTATACACAGACTGCAGAGCTTTTCAAAGCAGGCTGGAGTTTTTTTTTTTTTTTTTTTAGAACTTTTACATCAATCAACGGATTTAGGAATTTCTAATTTGAGTCTGTCCATGTTCACTCTACAGACTAATGTGACTCAAATCAATTTTTTCATGATGGTCTGAATGTGACAAATGTGATTTTTTTCCCAGATCTGATCCAGGCCTTTTCAGTATGTGGTACTACAAGTGGTGTACTCAAATATAAATCTGATGCTTTTCAAAGCATTCATGTCTCATTTCATCTGACTTTTCCATCTGTGACGTGGGCGAGAGCAAATTGATCCAAAATAAAGACACTAACCTCAAGTCATGTAGTTTAGTTTAGATTTTGTTACTCCACACGAGTTTAGATACAGAACAGAAGTCCAGTTGCTTTGTCTTTGTTCTTTTAGGGTGTGTTCTCCCTGTGGATCTCCCTGTGCTGCCTGCCTGCCTATTCACTGTTCCACCACCAACAACCAAGATTACTTACCTGTAAATACTCACCTGGAACCTTGTGCACTCCTGGATCTTCATCTCCATGCCTTGGGACCTCCTCATATCTGTAAGAGGACAAACTACAATGACATTCACCCTCTGCTTAACTGGAAACCAAACTAATTATTCATCCCTTCCCCTTACAGGGGATTACCTGGACTGAGACACACCACCTGTAAATGAAAATTCACTTCACTTTAACCTTGAGTCTCCTGAGTCTGATTCCTTTCTGGGTGCTCGCTCATTGACATTATCTGAACAAAGCTGTTTATACTATATGTGAATGATTTGGTAAATGTGTCAGAATTTTTCAAATGTGTATTATTTGCAGATGATACTACATTTTTTGTTTGGGTAAAGCTACAGATCACATGTTGGTAAAGATGCAAGCGGAATTTGTTAAAATACAAACTTGGTTTAGACTTAATAAGTTGTCATTAAATTTAGAGAAAACTAATTATATGGTATTTAGTAATAGAAAGAAAACTATTGATGTTCCATTTAAAGTCGAGGGGGTAGAGATTTGTAGAGTCAGTGAAGTCAAGTTTTTAGGTGTAGTGATAGATGAAGGGTTGACATGGAAACGTAAATTAAATTATTTAAGAACAAAGATGGCTAAATCTATTGCTGTTTTGTATAAAGTAAGGGAGTTTTTTTTTTAATGAGAAAGCACTGTGTATGTTGTACAATACAATAGTAGGTCCACACCTAGTTTATTGTATTGAAGTCAGGGGGAAGCATGTAGGACAATTACAAATCCTCTTTTTTATTACAGAAAAGATCTGTGAGAATTATTACTGGAAAATATTGTCGCTACCCATCAAATTCATTATTTTATAAACTGAAAATATTGAAATTCTCTGATTTGGATGATTATAGTATCCTACTGGTTATGTATAGGGCCCACAGAAACACATTACCTTTAAATATCCAGGTGGATTTTGTTAAGAGAAAAAGTTGTTATAAACTTAAAGGGACAGATATATTTGTAAAACCCAGATTTAGAACTAATTTGAGGGAACTTTAATTCAAGAATGTGGAATGATTTGAAGAGTGATGTTAAAAATGCAGGATCAATGTGTACATTTAAGAAAATGATAAAGATTAGATTGTTAAAAAATATGAAACAGTATAAAATGCACTTATATTAACTGATATTCTAGAGGGATTAGATGTTCTTGTCTTTTGTTTTGTTAATGGTATAGATTTTTTTTGTTGTAGGAACGTATTCTTGGGAGAAAAGGAGCAGATATTATAAGATTTTTCTTCTTTCTGCTACCTTTCATTTCATTTGTGATTTTGACACACATCTATTGTTTTCCTAATTTTTCTTTTTTTATATATTTTTCTTTTTTATTGTAAATATCTTTTTGTTTTGTTTTAATGAAATGAATAAATGACTAAAATGAAATCTGTTATCCTGATACTTTCAGGGTGGAAATGTTAAAGTTGCTGTTTCCTTCAAACCCTAAAATGTAAAGTTACACAATCTAACACAGTTCCAAGATCTTTGAAGTCAAGTTCATGCTGTGAATAACTCTCAGCTACTAGCACACCGAGGGTTAGTTCAATTTTGTTCAGATTTATTGACTCTTAAGCAGTGGCAGCCATTTTCAATTAAACTTACATTTCAATTAAAGACTGAGTTGTAGATGTTCAAAGATTTTTATGAAAGTTTGAAAATCATCCACTAGTTTGAGCTATATTGCTAACACTAAATAATCTCCCACACACAGGTGGTACTGATGGCCTTTTATATTTAACTTGCTCAGGTCACTTTCTGATATGTGGGTGTTTAGGTGTTTGAGTGAAAATTAGGGTTTATTTCAGTGCATAAAATTGCCAAAATTATTTTATATTTAGGCATTGTAAAATATATTTATTGTATAACATATGGTTCATAAAACTTTCATAAATATAATTATCGTATATCATCTGCCGTCATATAAAGCACGCCAGCACCAGCTGCTTGGTGAGAAGAAAAATAACAAAACTTTACATGTCAGCCACTACAAAAATCTCCAGTAACACCAGAAAAAGCCACCACATTTGTTTTGAGACACTTCTGGGAAAAAATAACTCACTAGAGAAGTCTGAATACTCACTAAATATAGCAACAAAATCTCAGGTTGGCAACGCTGAAAACAGCTTCTCAGCAGTAACCATGGCTGGATCACTTCCTCCCATAAAACACATTTACTGAGTGTCTCAGCCTGCAGTTCAAGCTGGTCTTTGAAATCTAAATAACCAGTGTCTGCAACCCCCCACCCTTCAATCATGGTGTCACATCAGCTCTCTTCTAAACATGCATTAATCAACAACATCCTTTTCACTTACCCAGAGGCAACAGGACTTAGAACTCGTGGAACCAGCTGAGAGAGAGGGTCAATCTCTTCTGGCTTCCACTTGCAGGTCCACGTCACCGGTCTACCAAGATATATTTAGTGAAACCACCACGAGGAAAACACGTGCAGAATCACAGAACTGGATGTTAACAAACTTTATGTAAATGACAGAATGTCTCAGCAACTGTTTTTTTTCTTAATTTGTGTTTATAAAGGTCATTACAATCATGCAGCAGCTAATATTAAACATTTTGTCTGACTGGTGTAGCAGCATAAATGGTACACTGCCACTTTAACGCTGTGAATTTCGGCTTCTGTATAAAATAACGTCTCTACCTGTTGGTCAAACACTGCGTGCGTCATGTCTTCCTCCTTCTGCTGCTGATAACAGCCTCTGGGTAAGCATGGCTAATGCTTAATTGCTGTAGTTTGCCATAATAGTGGTTGCAAATTTAAATTTTGGTCTGTCAACATTAAGTTTAAATGGTAAATGGGCTGTACTTATGTAGTGCTTTTCTATCCATCCAGGACACTCAAAGCACTTCAATCTGTGTCCTCAGTTACCCATTCACACAGCACTCTATTGGGTCTCCTACAAAGCTAACATGTACAACCATCTATGGAGACCAATCAGTGCCAGTCACATTCACACACTGATGGGACACACATCAGAGGCATTAGGGGTGATGTGTCTTGCCCAAGGACACAACTGAGACAGCTGGACGGGGGGTTGAACCAACGACCTTCTGGTTCCAGGATGACTCCCCTGACCACTCTGCCACAGCCGCCCACAACATAGAAATAAACAACTGGACAAAAAAAGGCCAGTATATTTTATTTTAACACTATTTTATTTTGAAAAGCTTTTAAAAACCAATCATGATATCAAATCTAAGTGATTGGATCATACGTCATTAAGATAACAGTCTTAGTGGCCTAAAATCTTTGTGAAACAGCAGTTCCTAAAAAGAAAAGCCAATTCAGAAATATACAACAAATATGTACATTTATAATAAGACAGATTTGGGAAAAACAGTGTACATCTGTGCAAAATTATAATACATGTTGCAAGACATATACATGTATAAAAGTGTGGTTTATTCATAATACATTGGGACTGTAACCCTGATTGCATAACTTGAGAAAACTACACTTTTTTTCATTAGTTTACAAAGAAAAAAAAGGTGCAGTTTAAGATTCAGACAATAAATGTGTCTCAATAACTGGAAAAATCTAAGACCCAAAATAGTGTTTGTTTAATTCAGAATACATTTTTTGACAGTGGCGTATCAAACAAAGATAGCCCTAAATGGCTTGGTGGGCCAAATTTGGCCCACAGGCCCCACTTTGGGCTCCTCTGCTGTACAGGGTGAGCTCAGCCTGAGCTCCATCATCCCAGTGCTGCTCTGCAGTGAAAGGAGTAAGCTGAGGTGGTTCAGGCAACTGATTAGAAATCCTCATGGGAACCTCCCTTCAGTGTAGTATAAAGTACCACAAAGTGATACTCGAGTAAAAGTACAAGTATCTTACAAAAAATTTACTTTGGTAAAAGTTAAAGTCTCCTTTAGGAATATTACTTGAGTGAAAGTCTTGAAGTGTCTGATTTTAAAAGCATT
>NW_013952668.1:104748-106616 GCF_001266775.1 Austrofundulus limnaeus
TAATAATAATAATCATCATCATCATCATATTTGATACTATGTTTTCTGAATGAGGAGACTGAAACAATCATCCAAAGATCAGATGTGTGACTTTAAGGAAAGAAGCTGCTTTGTCCTTCAGAGCTTTACCTCTTCTGAATATTTCTCTCTCACATTTTTCCATTAGCATCTGCTTCCATTCTGGATACTGTGATGCTGTTTATGAATAGATGATCATATTTGAAGGAGCTTTGAAGGTCTCATGTGGTGAAATGGAAATCAGCCTAGGTTTGTTTAAAATATAAATAAAACTGTTAAGGCAGGGCTCAAAATCACCAGTCATTTTGTTAATTCTTATGAAAGAGTAAGATTTTTAAAATAATTTTATAGTAAAGTTTTTAAAAACACAAAAAAATAGGTTTTATGTTATTATATGAAAACCAGCAGAATACCATTCAGCAGTTGTAGTTTTTATTGCTTTCTGTAGATTTATTTAAAACAAGTTCTGAGGAGTTTCTGAGGATTATAAGGACTGCTGTACCATGCAGCAGTTTTGTAGATGGTATGTATGTGATGTGAGAACATCCACATCACAGGAACTGACTGGTTGGCGACTGTTGGGGGCTCAAAAATGTGAGAAAGCTGAATTTTTCATTGGAGTCTGACTGAATTCGGAGTATTTGGGGGCAGCGAGCTGTGCAGCTGTATGTAATGCAAAACCAATTTTGAAAATCACAGCTGTTTCTTATGCCTGGCTTACAAAATGCTAATCTTGGCCCATGCATATGATTTTTGTCGCTAGCCTCAGCCCACGTCATACATGCCCTGGCTAAGACTTCTGGGAGTGAATGTTGGTGTATTCTGGCTGCCACTGCTCTCAGATAAAATCTGAGAAAGGCCTTTTAGTTTATACTTATGCTATTTGTTGTTCATAATTAACATTTTTTTGCCTAGTATTCTTTGCAATTGTGAGTTTGCCTTAAGTTTCAGTCAATCCTATTTTTTCAATTTTACAACAAATTACTTCAGTTTGTTGGACTGTCAACTCACTTGTGTGGCCTCCTGCCAAACACTGCAAGCGTCCACCTGTCGATTCCTCGTCTCTGGATTTTCTGGGTGAGCCCTGGAACAGTAAAGGATCATGTGGCTCACATTCTCCAGGATCCTCATATTCTTCAAACTCCACCCAGTGACATCAACTCTGCAGTACATGCCAGCAGAAATACTCCAACTACCTTCACCATCACTCTGGCTTCGTCCTTACATCTTACACCGTCACCAAAGGAAATATATTCAGTGAGGGTCCCAGCGAAACGTCTCTTGTGATGACAGCAAGCCAAATTGGCCCTTTAAGTCTTCTCACCCATGCTCGGCTGTATCATCTGAACAAAGCTCGAATTATAACGCACTAGCTCACCTGGCCAGGTTCTTTTAGTGTTAATCTACAAGTCTCCAGATCTCAGTCATCTCAGTTAATATCCTTCCACAACATCAAGAGCATTGATTCTTCTGTACTCTCTTACAAACTGAATGCCTCCCTTGATAACAATAATTTATCCTGTCTAAACAGCCTGGTTTTGTACTAGTCTTTTATGTATTATTCAGTGATTCAGCGATTGAGAGCTTTCCCAAATCTAAGATTTGGGCCATTTATCAGTTCCTGCCTGTCTACAGTCTGTCAAATCACAGATTGAGTGTTGACATCTAATCTAGGCCTTTACAGCAGTTCTACAGACTGTTGTTAAAATACCTATAACAGGCTCTGGTCCAATGAAGTGGGCCTGACTTCCAGCTTTTGCAAGACAAATTTGTTGAAGGGTTAAAACAAATTCAAGTTGATACTTGATATATTTTGGTCACAAAAGGATTTGTGATGATATATATATATA
>NW_013952668.1:107132-111373 GCF_001266775.1 Austrofundulus limnaeus
CGGCGCCACCGGACCCTCTGACCACCATCAGTAGGCAAGGTGGGTBAAGTGTCTTGCCCAAGGACACAACGACTGAGACGGCTGGACGGGGGATCGAACCAGCGACCTTCCAGTTCCAGGACGACTCCCCTAACCTCCGCCACAGCCGCCCACTAAACTAAAATAAATACATTTAGTTATAAAATGGCTACAATTCATTTTGTTGTAAGAAAAAAAAATGAAATCATCATAATCGTGGAATCAAAATCAATAATCGAATCAAACTGGAGCTTAAGTGAACCGTTACATCCCTAGTAATTAAAATATAGTTAGGTACATATGGACCAATCACATTCCATTGTGTCCCTCAAGAGGCCCTGTTGGACCAAGAAATCTCCCACTCTGAAACAGAAACTAAAAAAGATTCAATGATTTTAGTACAAAGACTACAGTCTCAGTTCCTATGGCCTGTGTGTCTGCCTGTTAGCAAACATTTTTTCAGCCTCTCAAAGTTTTAATTGTACAAACATCTGATTCACTTTTGGAGTCAACCTGTGTTATGCTATCACATATGCTACCACTGCTAATGAATTTTAGCAAACACAAAATGATTTATCACTATCACAGATCATTTTACAGATGGTGAATTTTGTGTGGTAATAGGTGAAGGTCATCATCAACATAAAACCTGAGCTCTAACAAAACAGACAATCTCTTTTAAAGCTCTGACATAATCAGTGGATGATATGCATTTCTTCAACTATTGCTAGTTATTTTATGTAAAAAGTAAACATGGAGTTTTTCCCCTTCCCCAATGGTTGCACGTAGACACTTCGGGGTTGGGGTGGAGTTGGGGTGGGGTGGGGACTGGCATCCCGCCAGCCTCTGCCCCTTCTTCCTCTCCTTTTAACTACACTATAGAACAACATGCATCAATAGAACATTTGAGGGTGGGGGTGTGTGTGTCGGGGTCTTCTTTTATTTATTTATTTATTTATTTATTTATTTATTTAATTCTCACTCCCCCGTTTCCCGACTGACGTCTGGGGGTGGGGCCCTGGTGGGGGCACGCCGCCGGGTGGGGACCAAGACTGATGGTGGACTGGGAGCTTGGGGGGGTGCAGGGGGTCGGGCTTGCTCTCTGGCTTCTCTGGAGCTGCGTTGACTCCGGGGATGTGCCTCCTGTTTGGTGTGGTCGGCCCGCTGGCCGAGGTGGTCGCCGGGTTCCAGCGGGTGTCGGCTGGGGGTGTACTCCTGGCCATTGGCGGTGGTTGGGGGATAGTCGGGGCATGGCCTTGCTGGGGCGGGGGTGGCCGGTCGGGTCGGCGCGGTCCAGACCGGGGCTTGGCCGCCTGCGCCTCTCCACCCCAGGCCCAGGACAAATGGGTTTACCTCCTGGGTTCAGGTGTGGGGGCATGCCCTGGTCCTGGGGGGTATAGAGTGTGTATCGGGAGTGTGAATGGAGTGTGGTGTCTATATTGTATGTCTTTGAATGAGTGGGTGCAAGGATGAGCGCCCTGCGCCCTGGGGGCCGGGCCCTCTGTGCCTATGCCCATACTCGCCCTAGCGCAGCGGGGGTCGGCGGGGGACTTGTGTGCTTGTCGCTGCGGGCCGCTGTGGGGCTGCTGCGTGTGGTTGCTGGTGGGGTTCTCCTGCGTCTCCCCTATGGTTTGACCTGGGGGTGGGTGTGCGGCTCTCCTCGCGTAGGTGTACCTGGGGGCCCGGTGCTTGGCATTCCTCCTGGGGTTGTTGGCTCTGGCCTCCCCTTATGTCTGCCTCGTGCCTTGGGGGTCGGTTCTGAGACTCCCCCACAGTCACTATTATACATTCCGTTGGATAAATCCTGTAAATTTATGCTTGCTCACAACCGCACGCAGACAGGTGTTCAGACACGAGGGGTTCTGAATGATCACCAGGTATATATAGGTGGGTGTTTGTTTATCTGTCTGAATGTATATACTGTATGAATGCTTTTGCTAAGTTTTGTAACCTTAATTCTTTGCTGGTGTGCAGACAGATGTTGGATGGATTGTATTGTTTTCTTGACGTATATCTCACATATCAATTCTTTCTTTCACTTTTTTCCATTACATTGTAACTTTCTTTCCTTTCCTTCTCTTTTCCTTTCTTTCGTCTTCTTTCTTGTCTATCTTAAAAAATGGAGTTTTTGAATGAAGTGTTTCTCCAAACCAAGGTCATTCAAGAAGCCATCTATGGCAGTTAAGATATTTATTGTTCAAAACTTTAACACAAAAGCTCAAATTCAAAAAGCCAAACTTTCCCTTTAACCTAAAAAAAGCCGCAAACACCAAGTTTCTTCATGGGATGTGGACAGAGCTGAATTAGCCAGGTTTATTGTGTTATTGTGAGGCTATGAGTCAGCTGATTTCACGCTGTGCCACATTTGATATTTTGTTCTTTCTGAATCTGAAGAACAAACTTTATCAAACCTTGTAAGATTTTATAGCCCTGAAAGCAAACATGTCTGGAAGCCTGGAGGTGAGAGGAATAATATGTAGGAGAAATGACCCATATTCAGCAGACCACACTAATAAATATTAGTTTGTATACACACACACACACACAAACTGACATTGCGCATATGTGCACACAAACAGCATATGTGCTGTTTCGCCCTGTTAGACACAGCTTCCCTACAGCTACAGTATGTAGAGAACGTTTCACTGCAGCTGTCATGTCATTCAGTGCACAGTTTGATGTTTCAGTAAATAAATGTTCACAACTTTAATCTCATCCACGGATTTTATGAACCCACTGGGGTGACACAGCAGCACACAAGCAGCATTTCCTTGTTGTGATATTTCTATCTGAAACAGGGATAGCCCAGATTACAGCCAGTTCCACCTCTGATATTTTACATCTCAGCTGCAGAATCATTTTTCTTCTGTTTGCATGTCCCAACATTTCTGCTGCGTACACAGCCAAGAGCCAGACTGAAAAAGTCACAGCTCCAGAATAAAACTGGAAGAAAAGGTGAAACTAAGCAGATGTTTCCATCACTGAGGACTGCTGCAGTTTGACTTTTTATGTAATATTTGTGTGGCAACACAGATGTTAGGGAAATATACAGTTAGGATTTTTAGCAACTATTTTTAGAGAGATACAATTTATTTCAAGAACCCTACATTCAAATTTCCCTTTAAGGCCCACGGATCTACCACAGACGAGGCAAGAGACAAACCAATCCAAAGTACAAATGGTTTTATTGACTATTCTAAAAACAATCTGGTAAACACCCCCCCCCCCCCCACACACACACACACACACACACACACATTTGGGTCCACTCTGGCACGACAGTGCTAGACAGAGCAGTGATCCAAGCAAATTAAAGCACAGCATGCAAAAAGAAAGAAAAATTAAAACACCTCAAACCAGTGTGAGGACCACGACCCGAAAAGGACCACGACCACCACCAGGAGCTGGCCACTGCCCTGTCACAAATACAAGAAAACAAATTAAGAAAACAGACAGACAATTAACAAATTAAATGGTTAAAAATATATTAAATAGTAAAAGTTGAGATGTCTCAGTCCCGTAGCAGGTAGCCAAGTAGCAGTAGAGTTTATTGCGTGAATTAAGGTTCCATCCGGGAGCTGTGAGGAGCCCACAGAATCACTTTGAGCCGAGCATTGCTAAGCCAGTCAGGACAGAACGATGACCAGCAGGAGCCAATGAAGGACCAACACGGCAACAGGTAAGAAGCCGGCCAAAGAACCACACGACACAAACAGGAAACTGGAAGTGAACAGACGAGGCATCCAGCAGAACACCAGAAAAGGACAAACAGCAGCATCACTGAGCCTAAAGTGTAGTTCCTCAAAAGGTGGAGGAATCAGGTAGACTCATTCTGGCAGCCATAAAAGGATCAAGAATCGTTTAACACACCCTTCCTGCACCCACTAGCCTGGGGCTAGCATGCAGCACTCGCAACCATGGTAGTCTGAACCGGGAGCCAAATGATGTCACCGGTAGAGGGGGGAAATAATAAAGTTTCCTGTATTTTTTATGGACGGTGGGCTACATTTGAGAAAAAAAACAGATAATTTTTCCTGTAGAACAATACTGGAAAATAAATTTATTGGTAAACTGAAAATAATTCTCAAAGTTATATTTTTCTAGTAGTTTTTCTGCAGAAAGATAATGTTAACTTTGTGGAATGTATAGCTGAAATATCCCTAAATGGGTATTGTTTTTGTAGAAAAACAATCAGTAACATGTATATTTTTCCAGTAATATAT
>NW_013952668.1:111463-114196 GCF_001266775.1 Austrofundulus limnaeus
TATATTTTAACCGCCTCATATTAGTTTATTTCAGCTGTAGAGTCCACAAGTCTAACCCAGTAATGTCTCTGTAAGTGTATGTGTTTTAATGTACTGTTGGCATTATAAGTCAGAAATGTTTTTTTTACCAAAAACCCATAAACCTAGCTTTTCACCAGCCTTGAACGCAGCATTACATGAGTGAAAGTGTGAAAAATCCAATACACAACCGAGCAGATCTGTGTACTCATGCGTGCAAATATTGTCTGCTTGCTCTCATTGTGAGACTTCTTATTCTCTATAGTAGTGTTGTTTTCTACTTAATGTTAATCCTTCTCACTTTAAAGTTGTTGGAATTTTTTCCACATTAATGACAGGACTCCTAAGGTAAATGAATAGCTTAAAAACTGATTTTTACCATTTTCCAAAACAAGTTGAATTCGATGCAGACACACAAAGTCACAAGGCTGATTTTACTGGATTTTCGGCTAAAGTCTGAATGCTGGAGGTTTATTAGTAGAGAAAACTAATTGCTTGAGGAGGGGGATATGTCTGGACAGCTGTGTCCTGTATACTAATACTGCGGAAAGCTGTGATGTTGTAAAAAGAAAAAGCCAAAACAGAAGAGTCAATATGAAGCAGCTCCTCAGCATTATCTAATCTCTCTCTAAAATCTGGAAACACCCACTTAGTTTGAAGATCCTCTCACTTAAACCGAGTCCCTGATGAGAAGCTGCACCTGGTCCCCAGAGCTCACTTTGATTTCTACAAACTTGAAGAGTTAGGTAACACAGTCAACTTTATTATGGTGGACTGCAAAGATGTTTTTGTATTTGTTTGAACCCAAAATCCTCACAAATTTAAAAGATTCTAGAAATACTTTTAAACCAAGGTCAACTAGTCGTTCTGTAATTTCATTGTGCTCTCTGTAAGATGACAATAAAGGTCTCTCTTTTATTCACAGGGTTCAGGGTTGTTGTTTTTTTCTATTGAAAATAACCTCAGATACAACAAATAAGTAAAAAAAATTGAAATGAAAGTAAAAAATAAGTGTTAGCATTAGGAAGTAGAAAGTTTCTTGTTGGCGGGTTTTTGAGGGAGGGGAGGAGGATTCCAACATCTGGGACAGGTGATGTGTGTTTGAATGAGATGAGAGAGTGAAGAGACAGAACCGATGGGAGACTAAGCTGACATTTTCTCACTTTTTTAGAGGTAAGTGAGCAAAAATAACAGTTTCTTTTGAGGGGTCTATGGAGCACACAAAGATCCTACAGAGGAGTACAGAAAAGAGTTAAACATTAGGGTTTTTTTCCACAGGACAACAGGTACAAGTCTAGAGGTTGAGGCAGAGTAACCGCCGTGTGATGTTTAATGATCCAAAAGAGAGTAGTGGTTGAGCTCAGACTTAAGTACCTGTGGGATGTGAGGAGTCCCTGTTGGCTGCTGTGCTGTGTGCTGATAGTGGAGACAGCTCCGCCCACAGACTAAGCTCTCACAAGAGACAACACACCACACACACACAGATTTCATTCATGAACATTTAGATTTTAGACATGAAATCACGTGAGACTTCTTGAGATCTCATGAGAATTCAGATGTCAGAGGAAAAATCCTGCGTGACCTCCAGAGATCAGACAGGAGTTATGAGTAAATAAACATTTGCGACAAGGAAGAAGCGATGTTGATCGTTTGTTGACTATTTTTAACAAAGAAAAAAAAAACACTTCAAAAAGACTTCTACAACATCCAGAGCACATGTGTCATACTCAAGGCCTGTGGGCCAGATGTGGCCCGCGGGTGACTCCTGTGTGGCCCACCAGCCCACCCCCCCCCATCCCAATTTTTTACTGAACATGAAATTTGTTTCTTGTATCAATGGTAAACTTTAAATTTATGATTAAATGCAACAAAATGAGGTGAAAGATCATAACAATTGTCCTGCCACCGAGCTGCTGGCTTTAAGTAACTGAGCAGTTCAGTTGGATAGAACAGTCTGAAAATAAGCTGCTTTAAAGTTGGCATCAACCATAAACTAAATCTGCTATAATGCATATTAGCTACTCACTAGAAACTCATCAGTGAGAAAAACTTTATTAGTTTTACTTTTATTAATATTTCTGTATTTATTTCAGATTTTGTCAGTCATACACTTAGTTCTTACCATTTTAGAAGAGGACATGTTAAAACACTGTTTAGTCAAAAAATTAAACAAGAAACGTCAAAGTTCATTACAACTGGCCCTTCGAGGGCCACCATGACGCTCATGTGGCCCTCGGTGAAAATGAGCTCGACACCCCTGGTCTAGTGTCATGGCAGTGTTTTATGTCTTCGGTATTTTGGATTCCCCTGTTTATGTCACCTTGCTTTCCAACAGGCTGTGAGCTCATTTGTTCTCAGGTGAACACCACACACGCTGGAATATCAGGCCAAGGCAATCCAACATGTTGAATATCCCAGATTTGAGGTCGGAGTGGACCTGACGTCCTTACGAGCTGACTAGATCCAACTTTACTCACCACACATGGCAGGAATATCTGCTAAGATTATCTTTAGAGCCTTCACAATAATCGGAGCATCCTTAAGAATGTTGGAATGGCAAAATAGGGCCAAAGTTCGGCACAATTATCCTGCTGTGTGAACCTGGCATTAGTCCTAACCCACCAATGTTTTTCCCCCATGGAAAAGTGAGCCATCACCAGGCTGTATGTACTGAGGAACACACACACACACACACACACACACACACACACACAC
>NW_013952668.1:114276-116041 GCF_001266775.1 Austrofundulus limnaeus
CACACACACACACACACACACACACACACACACACACACACACACACATCTAACTGTTTTGCTAGTTGCTGTTGATGGCGGACAATGTTCATACAGATTTGGTACATATAGAGAGCAACATCAAACTGCTGTGTGGGATTATGTCAGGTTTGAACAGGCAACTCTGAGACATTTCTGGGTATTTGTTGGGTTTTAATCTAAATATCTGTAATGTCAGCAAACTCTGTGGGAAGAAAACACAGTAAGTGCTCATGGTTTCTTTCTGAAGCCCCATGAGAGATGAAACTGTCTTAGACAGCTCAGACAGAACATTTAAAACATCCATGTTATTCAAGAAAACATAATAAAATCAATCCATTTTAATAGCTACTGGTACCAGTTAAGAGCTGTACTGGGTTTGGAACATATATGGATTTCTGTATCAGCAGTCCCTTATCTATTGTCTGCTGAAATCGAATACTTTTTTTAATGTTTGTCTGCTGCCAAAAGCAAAAACAGGCAATCTTGTCTAAAGGAGTGAAGCTGTGATGGATTGTGTACAAACTAATACTGTGTCAGAATGGTATATATTTATACTTCTCATCTAACTACAATTAAATTCACTCTACCCAGCAGGCACAATTTATCAGGATGTTTTTTTAACAATTAACGAGCCGGAATGAAATAGGAGTAACAGCTTTCTACTTGTCTTTTTTAAAAAATGTAAGTAGTAGAAAATACAGATAATTGTGTAAAAATGTAAGGAGTAGAAGTAAAAAGTTGGATAAAAATAAAGATACCTTAAAGGGTCTTAGATGCATCTTGCATCGCTTCCATATTGGATGGGTCTCTCCCCACTCTAGGCAGTACCAGAGCAGAAACTTTGTCTGTATTTCATCCAGTAATTGGCACAGAATTTAAAAAAAAATGTCACATTGGGGTTAACTTTTTATACAGAGGAGCATTGCATAAAAAAAAACAAATAAAAAAATTAGACTCCTGATCTTGTAATTACTTGAAAAATTTAGGATATAGGATTTTGAGCAGGTACCGGATGTAACAATAGGAACTATTGTTTTGAGTTTATGTTCCTCCTGGACATGTATCTGTGTAATACCAAACACACGAGTGTGTGTGTGTGCGTGTGTGTGTGTGTGCGTGCGTGTGTGTGTGTGTGTGCGTGTGTGCGTGTGTGTGTGCGTGTGTGTGTGCGTGTGTGTTTGTTAGGGTTTGGTACCGGAACTCGGTTCCATTATGGCACCGGGGCGAACATCCACGATAGTACACAGACCGAAACACAACTTTAATTTCGGTGCCTCAAAGAAAGCTGTTAATTTGCGCACTCTGGTGTTCACTGTTGACAATGACAGCCTCGGCACACAATCTCCACGGATGTGGTTCGACTCGGCTCAGTCTCGGCTCAATGCGTCTCAAGCGCGCTCCACAGTCGCGCTGTCTCAGAACCTCCTCTTGGTGGTTCAGGTAGAAGCGAGTACAGCAAGCTTATGATTTCAACATCAGCAAAATTCTGCCCGTGGATTAACTCTTGGCTTGACTGACAGCAAATTTCCTCCTGAAGAGAGCTGCTTTTGTTCAGGAATACGAGCGTGTGGCGCGTTACGATGACATGGTGAAATAAAACTGCCTTTCTGGGAAAGACAGAACTTGTAAACACCTCCTGGAGAGAGGTGAAGGAGACAAAGCTGAGCAGATCACAGAAGGTTTCCAACAAACTGTCCACCCACAGTTACACAAGCACTTAGCTATAAACAGCACAGTGATAATA
>NW_013952668.1:118805-122041 GCF_001266775.1 Austrofundulus limnaeus
GATAGATATACTAGATAGATAGATGTGTGTGTGTGTGTGTGTGTGTGTGTGTGTGTGTGTGTGTGTGTGTGTGCAAGCTTTACAGAAAAGTGTAATTAATTATATTATTACATATTTTACATACTACTTACAGTATATTGTTACTATGTTTTCTTTTATCCTCAGGTGAGCAGACAGATGCCAGGTGTGCTGCCTTGCATTTTATTATCTGCAATATTTAATATATTTTCTAATCTCTCTTTTAGTCTTTCCAATTACATTTCCCCTTTTTTCTCATTTCCTCTTTCTTTAAAAAAAGTCACCGATGATGATGAAATTAAGAAACTGATATTAAGTTCTTTTTTCTATTGAAGTGACAAAAAAAGGTATAGGACATGCAGGGGGTTCTGCTTCTTACAGCATTACATTGTTCAAAAAGTTTGATCAAAGCACATACCGGAACACCTTCTTTTCTCAGCTTCAGATTATCTTATCCTTAAATATTGGCCTGAGAGGCAGAGATGTGTTACGCCTTTTCTTTCCAGAAGGGTTTTAGATGTCTCAATACAAGCTTTTCTCATCAGAATGTCATGCGGAGTTGTGCTTTTATTAAATTATGGTATTTTATCCACTTTGAGTTCTTATGCAAATGTATTAAAACAAGATGTTTTTTGTAGATTGATATGTCCGGAAAAAAACTACTTTATGAAAGAAGAAAAAAACAAAAGAAAAGAGCAGTCACTGACAATATCTTATTTCATGTTCTGTCTGGGCTGACAGCTGATCTGAGTGTCTGCCAGTTTATCATTTTTCTTGTTTGTGATAATCAAAACACATCTCCTAAAAGGAAAAAAAAACCATGGTTGGACCTCTTCATAAAACCCTGAAGTGACAGAAAATCCATTTCTGTCACTGGCAATTACCAGCATGCTGATTCGGAAAAAGCATTGCTACTTTAGATTTCATTAAGTCCTTTGAAGAGCTGAGGTGGCGCTCAATACGGACACACACACACACACACACGCACACACACACACACACACACACACACACACACACACACACACACACACACACACACACACACACACACACACTTTTGTTGCTCTATCCTCATGGGGGCTTGACATTTACCACCATTTACCGGTGATGTATAGCCTAACCCTGACCCCTTATCCTAAACCTATCCAAACCAAAACTCAGTTCACTCGTTAGTCCTAAACTGAACTCCTAACCCACCGACGGTATATCCCACAATGTGGATTTTGTCCGCATAAGGAACAGTGGGTCCTCACCAGGCTGTGTGTACTGGGAAAGTGGTCAAAATAGTCCCCACCAGGTTACAAAAACATATATGAGCACATTCACACACACGCACACACACACACAAGAAGAAACCCAGCGTGATGACATGTAAACTACACAATGCTGAACTGATAAACACAGAAATATTAGGAGGCGCTGACAAACAATTATCACATACACCTGACAGGTGAGTGTGGGTTGGGTGGAGTATGAGCAGAAACAGGAGAAAACTATGGAACGAAGTAAAGAACACTAACAAGAAATTATAGATGCTCACACTTTTAGGTCAACACATACAGATAAGTTACATTCTAACCCTTTATGCGACCCCCCCCACCCCCCACCCACCCAGCAGCAGTTCTGCTCCGCTCCGCTGCGCAGTTCACAGTCATTTGTTTCCGCACTGATTTACACTGCCTGCGGCTCCACTCCGCTGCGAATCACAGAGGTGCTCTGAGAAGCATGCGCAGGAAAGGCAAGATTGTGCAATACATCCAGTGATAAATGTGGAAATCAGACCAAATGAATTCATTCTGTTGAAGACTGAAAACAACAGCTGAAACTGCATCACTGTTGTCTTTTTTAGAACCAATATGTTAAAAAAAATAAATTTCACACGACTTGTGTTTATGCATCTGCTGCGTGCTGCCATCTGCTTCCCAAATAGAATGATACATTTTGACAGTATAGAGTATGTGTATAAATATATCCATATATTTATTAATATAGCTAGGATTTAGAAAAATATAGTCTGTCTTTGGTGAATTATTTTGAAAATAGAGATGTTGTGCTCTTCTTTCTTCTTACTTTTGGTGCAGTGTGACCTTTGTGTATTGACTTAGCACTTGTTCCTACAACTGGCAAAAATAGGATTGAGTCTAATTTTGGCGGATTACCGTGCGCACGCCACCACCCTGCAGATAAAGTGGAAATGCTCTCATTGATTATGATGGTGCGTTTTTACTGCGGAGGTCAGGCGGAGCAGAGCAGACAGTGTAAATTGGGAGTAGGGCAAGGTAGTTGTGGTGCCCATAGTAAGTCCAGTGATTACATTCTGAGTGATTTATTGGAATCCATTCAGGAGAAAATTTGTTAATATTTTGCCAGTAATTGTTGTATCACTACTGCTCAAACCAGACAGGTGACTTCAAATAGATTCTAACAATGAGCTCAGTACTGATCAAGTCTTTTCTTAGGGTAAGAGATGGTACAACAGTAAGGAGAGAAATAAGTCTCACAATGCAAGTGTCCACACAACAAGTTTTGAGCAAGCACATCAAGGTTTGCACATGCACAAGTGCCCAGACCAATTAACACGTGAATTTTACTTTCAAGATTTTTTCTCATGTAATTCTGCCTTTAAGGCTGGTGAAAACCTGGGAAATACAAGCTTTATCACATTTACTAGGTCACTAGGAAAATACTTTTCCGACTTAAAGTTCATAAACCCTACAGTGTATAAAAACAAATACAATTACATTTGCATAGTTACCAAAATGTTTCATTTTGTGAACTGTATGGCTGAAATAATGTACAGTAAATTGAGTTAGTTAAAAATTGCTCAGAACAAAGAAATATATATTACTGGAAAAATACATGTTCCCTGTAGTTTTTCTACAAAAATAATAACCTGTCCAGTTGATATTAATCTCAGTGGTGCAGTCCACAAAAATATCATTTTCTACTGCTTTAAGCATTTACTTCAAATGAGAAGTCCACATTAAAAAATGCAGGAAACAAGATTATCTTAATGTTCAATTATTAAGTTATTATTTAACAAAAAAAATACTGGAAAGTTTACCAATGTTCCTCTAATGTTCCTCTGCAAAAACTACCAACAAATATATTTTCAAGTATTATAGTTTAGTAGTGTTTACTTCAAATGTAGCCCACTGTCTACACTCTCACTCTCTCTCTCTCTCTCTCTCTCTCTCTCTCTCTCTCTCTCTCTC
>NW_013952668.1:122141-125291 GCF_001266775.1 Austrofundulus limnaeus
CACACACACACACACACACACACACACACACACACACACGTGCACATGTCAATTTTACATGTTAAACCTTTAAAACTGTCATGAGCAGACTAATAATAGCATTAATTTAGACACCTAAAAAATTGATTTTTAAAAATACACATTTATTTTCAACTTGCAAATTGTTTTTATCACTTTCCAGAATTTGGAGTGTGACTTTGTGAGATGAGCTTGAAATCACGGTAAAGAATGAATCAAGTAAAGAGCCAGAGATTCTCATCATGTGTCAATGAAGAGAAAACAAATAGGCCTGAAATCATGAGAACAATTGAAGCACTACTCCAAGCAAAAATGCTGTCTATCTGTTGGGTGTGCCAGTAAGCACTTGTTTGTTAAGCATAATAAATCAGAAAGTGTTGCAAGCTGTTAGCATTTACCTTATCTATGGTAAATTTGTTGATTCAGCATGTAATGTAAGTTATTTTTGTTTTAAGCCAATAATTCATGGCATATTTTAATGAGCCAATTTTCATGGCACCCTGTTTATCTGTAGATAGAATGATTGTGGCCAAAACAAGATCTGCTAATAGTACGGTAATCACTCTTAGATATCACTCGGATTTATGTCTGTGTTTTCCCTTGACCCAACAAGATGATTTGGATGAAAATATACCTTATTAGGATGAAATAATGGTGTTTGTTATTTATATAACAGTATTTATAGGAGGCGTCCTTACTGCCTCAGAGGAGCAGGGGTCAGCACAGATCTTTACAGACCACCTGATGGCTCTGTTTTAGCTTCTGCATTTTTGTTTCTCAGTAAACAAACTCAGACGACCATTCTACCAAACCTTTATTCTTTGAATCACATATTTCTGTTCCTCATCAAATACAGTAAATACTTCCACAACACAGCACATTTACATTTTTACACAAGGTTTGAACCACTGATTTTTATTTATCAATTACACTGCTCATACCACACTTTCAGGTTTCTGCTTTTTTACATAATTAATATGAGAGAGTGAGAGAGTGAGAGAGAGAGAGTGTGAGAGAGAGAGAGAGAGAATAATACAATATAATTATAATGTCAACACATCCAGTGTCAATAAAACAAGACGCACATTGTTGTTTCACAGCCACTGGACATCAATACATTTCTCAGAAAACAACAGCTCAGTAAATTTGTTAAAGTTTGTGTTAAGAGAAGTATGGTTAGCCTGAGGAGAGTTAATATAGCATCATACAGAGGCTCTACAATGAAAACTAAGGATCATTGATTAAACTGCACATTGGCTGCCTGAAGTTATTTATTCTAAATGAGTCTTTAAACTGGTTAGAATTCTTGAATCAAAGCATCTCAGTGCCTGGTCCCATCTGTCATAACCCTGCTAAAGCAATGAGTCTGTGCAGCTTCCAATAGAAAATCACCTGATCTATGTTTAGCCCTCATGTTGAGCAGAGGGTTTCCTCTCTTAGTTTATAGTGATGTTGTGTAATTCCTGTTAGAAGTGGAACATCTATTCCTAAAATCAGCTAAATAAATGTCTCATGTTTGGATTAGGGGTGCACCAAAAATCATTTTACACCAGAATTGTGATTCTCATTTTCAAAGATTCAGAATTGATTTAAAATGTCCCAAAATCGATTTTAATGAATAAAAAAAATTAAGCAAACCCAAAGGCTGTCAACCTCCATTTTGGAACTCATGCAGCTTGTTCTAGAACACATGAATGCGCAGGAAGCACCAAAACAAAGAGGAAACTACAAAACTGGAGGAAAGAGAGATTCAACCAGCCCTATATTCATTGAATGCAAAGATTTGGGCTATTTTTTTATTTATTTGTTTATTTATTTTTACTGAATGAGTCTGAGTTTGACATGAGTGAGGTTTGCAAAATGAAGATGAAGCACTTTGGGAACACGACAAACGGGCTCACATTATCAGTTTTGAATGAAAAAAATTGATTTTGAATTGAATTGTGGCCCTAAAAATCAGAATTGAATTGTAGAGAGTAAAAGATTCCCACCCCTAGTTTGGATGTAGGCTTCCCAAACCACTGGGGGTCAAAAATATATATCCATACTGAAGCTCTATATCCAGACTAAAGCTAAGTTGCTAATACTGATTGAGATGGTAAGGTTTCTTAGATTAGCTCTGTCATGGTTGTAGTGGAGGATTTAAATTGACAACAAAACTTGTTTACTATATCACACATACACATGCACTGGAGTCCCCTATACACCACCCCCCCCCAAAAAAAAAATAATACATGTAAAATTGATTGATTACTGATGTTGCTAAATGTTTGCTAAGGTTGCTGAGCTGTGATGGTGTCCTTGAATAGATGTAACTCTAAAATATGCAGATGTAAAAATCGAAAGTTATGTATGTAACTACGGTTCTTTGAATCCTGAATGACCGCCAGAGGGCGGTGCTAAAAGCACTGAATGTTCCCTTCGCGCATGCGCCGTTCGAGCTGTAATACCAACAGAGTCACACCTGTGACCAATCGGATGACTAATCAGAGGCTATATAGCTTGACGTCATCCGAAGCTCTGTTCCTACAGAATCTTCTCGCGAATGCAATGATTGTGAGTGACAGAGAAGCTCTGGCGGTCATTCAGGATTCATAGAACCGTAGTTACATACTTAACTTTTGTTCTATTTCATCCCTACTGACCGCCAGAGGGTGGTACTAAAAGCACTGAATGACTAATACCAGCGAGGTCACAAGGAATCCTGAGCACCTACCTCACTGAGAAGGCCCAGAGGACCCTTGCAAAAGAACCTGTCCCAAAGGGTGAGGAGAAGCCACATTCACATTATAAAATCTAGTGAATGTGCTTGAAGACCATGATGCCGCAGCACATATTGTTTCCAGTGGGACCACTTTCAGGGCCGCCCAGGAAGTGGAAATGCTCCTGGTTGAGTGTACCTTCACCCCGAGTGGCAGGGAACAGCCTCCTGCCCTGTAGGGGTGGCAGATGACATCCACAATKCAGTGGGAGAGACGCTGTTTTGAAAGGGGATGGCRTAATCTAGGGCCTCCATAACATAAGAACAGCTGGTCTGAGCGTCTTATAGGAGCAGTAGCAGCAATATATGTCTCCAACGCCCTCACTGGGCACAATATGTCAGGCCTATCGCCAGTCCCTCCTGACGTAGGC
>NW_013952668.1:128556-134697 GCF_001266775.1 Austrofundulus limnaeus
TAACTGTAGTTTGTTCTGCTGAAACAACAGTATTTTGTTTGTTTTAAAATTGAGTTTAGTTTGTTTAGTTATTTCTTAAGTTCATTGTGTCAGTTTCTGTGCTCCTCTCAAAACCATATTACAAGTGTTGATCATTTCTGACATGCATCCATATGTTTTCTTACATCCACAGTTTTTCATGAAGGTTCGCAGAGGTAGGGCTCTGGACAAAAAGTCAACCAACCATTCACATTCTCATTTACATCTATAGACAATAGAGTAAGTAACTAACTTAACGTGTGTGTGTGTGTTTGGTCTGTGGGAGGAAACTACAGTACTCGAGAGAAAACCCACACATGCACAGGGAGAACATGCATACTCCACTCAAAAAGGTCTCATGCGGGAAGTGAACCTATGACCTTTGTGCACAACAGTGCTAACCACGTGATGAAATGTATTTTTAAAAAGCAATGGAATTAATTTTTCAGGCAGGTTTGAAGGCTTTTTGAATAAAGCATCATATTTTCTGTTAAGGTTTTGCTGTTTGTTTGGTAAAATGTGGTAATGCAAACAAAACTGTAGATAATTTACTATTGTTGACACTTTATTATTTTACCATAAGATCAAATGCGTTGTGGGTGAAGACTTGTGTTTACATGAAACACTGACTTCAGAAAAACAATAATATATAGTAGGGAAAAAATACAATAGAGTGTAGAAAATTTCAAACTCATTTTGTTGGGCACATTGAGACTAATTTGCCTTGGTAGGTTGACTCAGCAGCAGTTTCGGTTCAGAGTAGGTCCCTGCCTCTTTTTAAACCAGTGCTTGTGCAGGGGTGCCAGGATTAAAACTTCTTGATTTAAGCTGCTACAGTTTGGCAATAAATGTATTTATTTTGTCCACAGAGACTGAGCAACCCATCTCCTGTTCTGTCTCGTTCTTGGGGTAAACCCACTTGTAGTCTGTACTTCTCTTTTACTCCCCAAGTGTTAACATACATAAACTGCCAGCCAAACTCCTTAAGAGCCAGGAAGATGACACTATTGCTCCTCAAATTTCTTCAAACAAAACATTTAGAAAAATTGGAAAAGGACAAAAAATACTTTAGTACATTTTCACATTAACATTAGGTAAATAACATGAGCAGAAAAAGTTATTTTTTATTTATTTTTTTCACATGAACCAGCTCAGAATGAGGAAAATACAAATAGTAAATACCAAATCAGAGGTTCTTGACCTTTTCAACCTTGGGACCCAACGTTTTGAATCTAAATTGGCACGAGGCCCACTCAGACATTAACAATGATCAAAGTGATGATTGGTCTAAATCTTGGTTTAATTTGTATCAATCTGCTCATTTCCTCAGAATGATAATTTTTATACAGTGCCCTGTGACAATTGTTGTAACTTGGTGCTATTTAAGTAAACAGAATTGAATGAGATCATAGAAATCAACAGGGTATCAGAAAGGTAAATATTTATACTTCTCATCTAACCATAGTTAAATTTATTCTTTATTGAAAGTGCAATTTATCCAGATAGTTTTTGTTTTTAACAATAACAATGAAAAAAATAATGAAATTGGAGTAACAACATAGTTACTACTTCGCACCTTTTTTTCAAAATGCAAAAAGTAGAAGTAAAAAGTTGGCTAAAAAAACAATTACTTAAGTAAAGTATAGAAAACCAAAATGTAAACTCAAGTAAAGTGAAAAGAAAAGTATTGTTGGTTTGTTACTTTACAACTCAGATCAGAATTCACTCCTGCTCAGTCAGTCCGCCATGCCCACATCTGTTCCCAGTCTGTATTTAGCCCAGGTGTTTCCAGCCATTTATCAGGAGACATGCAGTTTGACAAAGTTCAGAATGTGTCCTGGGAACAGTTAGGACAGATCCTGGTAGCCTTGTCTGCTCAGAAGTTGTGAAAATATTTCATTGTTTGTACATAAAAATCAACAATCAATCAAGTGGTTTTCTAATGTTTAAACTATATATAAGCATCTACTTAGCATGATGCTAACTTGTTTCTCACATGAAATAAAACATTATTCATATGTCATTGATTCTAGTGTTTTAAAGAAGTAAATTAAAAGTGGTTTACATTGTAATGCTGATTTAGATTCAGCACAGCTTTTGCTGTAATTTGTTTTATATAAAATACTATGATGGTCAAATCTGTCTACAAATTTGTGTTTGGATGAATATTAGAAAAGACTAATATTATCTTGGATAGAGTTAGGCCAGCATCAGCTGACTAGTGTAAACAACAATAACTTTTCTTATATTCTTATGTTATATGTAAAATGACTAGCAAGAGATTTGTGTGTGTGAGTGTGTGTGGGGGGGGGTGTCATGTGAGACAGTGAGGATCTGATTAAGTAAAAAAAAGTTTTTGGCTGAAGTTGTTCAAATTTAACTCAGTGAATTTGAAGAATTTAAACTCTCGGTGTGTCTGGTGGTCTCCAGGTTGATTTTCACACCCAACCTTTAGACCCCCCCACCCCCCGATGGCTCCACGCTGGTGTCAGATGCTCCCAGCCAAACAACAGAAGAAATGTGATCTCTCCAGTTTAGAAGAATGTGTGCCAGTGGGCCCACTAAAGCCAGCGTTCAGCCCCGAACATCCCAGTTTGGAAGATTTCCAACTTCGAAATAAAACAAGAAAGGTTTCAGAACTGGTTCGTGTTTCCTCCTTTAGGTCTTTGTATTATTTTTTGAATCTTTGTAAAAAGAATTGTTTAAGGATTTGACCACACAGTTTTAGGAAATACTTCATAAAATTTGATTACTCTTGTTGGCAGCTCAGCTCTATAAAACATTTGATGCAGCTGACGGCAGAGCTCTGTTAGCTGCAGCAGCCATCTTGGATTAAACTGATTCTAAAAGTTCAGCGGTTCTTTTAACATCTGTCCAGAGGTTTAAAAAACATAAAACACACAGAAAAAAGCACAAAACTTAGCAGTTTGTACAGATCCTGATGTAAAACTTAGTGTGAAGCTGAGAGTCATCCCCAACAACTCAGACCTTTGATTAAAACTGTGGTTAAAGGTGGAGGTGATGTGAACTCCTTCAAAGATTTATTTTATTTTTAACGACTAAGAAACCGCTGCATGTCTATAAATAAAAGTATCACTTTACTCTTTTGTTGTTTTATCATCTGTTTGAAAGTCAGCAGCTGCTGATAAATAACAGAAATGTGGTCGGACCGACCCGGAGAAACCCTTTTGTTGTTCGGAGGTTCAGATTAATGGAAGCAGCCGTAGAGTCAGTGTTTACTGAGAGGCGTCAGTTGCTGCTGACGGTGTAACTGTAGAGGATCAGAGGGGGCGGTGGTGGTGGTNGGGGTGGGGGGACTAGGTTGGAAACCATTAAATTAGGAAAATGTGTCAAAAGAACCTGGCTTAATAATTAATATGATATGATCAAAGGCTTAAGATATAAGATTGTATAGCAATGATGTTGCAATAAACATAAATGTACAAATTTCTTTCTCTTTTAAGGACATCCTAAAAAGTCATATAATGTGTAATAACAACAACACTATGTTGTACTGATTCTTTTAGAACAAGAAGTAGAGTTATGCATATAAATGTCACCATTATCCAACAAAGAGAGAAATTAACTTTACACTTTTTTTTTTCTTTCTGGCTGCAAAGAGAATTGCAGCCAGAGCGAAGAGAAAGGACATTTTCTCTTAAAATAAAAACAATAAAAATAAAATATGTTTTGATTTTTATTGCAGTGAGGACATATTAACATTTTAACATACATATTGAAATCATAAATTACATTTTGTTTTACTCTAAGACTAAGTTTAACTTCAGAAGAGATTCTGCAGAAATTCTACACCCTGATTCAGAGAGAACACTTCTGTATAAATGACTGGATCATCTGCATACAAATTTATTTGAATTGAATTTAGTCCTGATTCTGGCTCATTTATGAGGACTGAAGCTAAAATGAATCCTTGAGAAACACCTGTTGTTATTATAAGAGGTGTTGATGTATAGTTTTCTAGGGTGACAAATAATTACAAAACATTTTTAACAACTTCACGCAATCAGTTTCATTTTGGAACAATGTTACTGTCAATTTTTTTTCTTCCTGAGTGAAGCTTTCGTCATGTAGGGTTAGGGTCATTCTGAGATGAATAATTAAGTTTTTAATCTGATGGTTGATGGACATCTTCTATAAGAAAAAAGACCCTCACACATTGCTGGTCACTTGGTTGCAAGCATGAAAAATCAGCGAGACTGCAATAAAAAATTGGCTTTTTTTTGATTCACCAAGTATTACGGATGCATCTATAATTGTTTTATAATCGCATTGCAATCCTCTGAATCGTAATTAATTTGCAAGGTGCCTCAAGATTTTCACCTCTAGTGTGTGTGTGTGTGTGTGTGTGTGTGTGTGTGTGTCTGTGTGTGGTGACACTGAAGAAGTCTGACAGACTTGTTCTCTGTCAGCAGATGGAAACATGCATAATTCAGTGGAGAGGCAGTTACATGCTGTTTCTCTTCCCATCTCATCGCTGCTCCCAAACACAGACAAGGTCAGGTCTGGATGCAGAGGAGAAGCAGAAGTTGTCTTCTCTGTCTGGTCCATGGCCCTGCCCTCACCCGCCACCCCCACCCCTACATACACATTGCTGGGAGGTGTCTGTGAAATCAAAGCAAAGCTGCTGTGTAAAAACAGGTTCATCACCCAGGGGTGCCACTGAACGGAGGGCAAGGGGGGAATGGCCATCCCTATAATCTCCCTGCCTGGTGAGGCATGTCATTAGCTTCAGTATATTTGGTTGTGGACTTTTAATCAGTTTTAACTGTTTAGAATTAGTAGTGTGTTGAACAAATCACATTATTCTGATCAATTAATGTCTCAAACTAAAATTGTTTAAAGGAGACCAATTATGGGTCCTAGAATTTTTTATGGTATGTCTGTGGGCTGTCCAGACCATGTTCATTCAATTTAATGCACAAAATTTTTCTCAGATAATAAAATTTCCCATTTTCTAGTTCTGCCTGCTCTGACTTCCGTTCAGAAGAGCTGTTTATGTTAATGAGCTCTGTTGGTAACGTCCTCCAAAAATCCATTGACATTAACTCCGCCCTCCAAAGCCAGTGTTTATGTTAGCGTGGCTAATAATAGCAGAAGCTCCGTTGTACAACCATATGAGACCCTGAGTGAGACCCAGAGGCAGAGTCGTGGTGGCAGCTTCTTTTTCCCCCCCCCCTCTTCTGCTCTGCGCTCACTCTGCATGCTGTTACCAGAGCAGGGAGCAGCAGCAGTCAAAATACCTCAGAAACTCGAACAAACAGGCTTTAACAAGGCTTTAATAAGCTAAACAATAGAGGTACATGAGAAAACGTGTTCATAACGAACGAAAATAAATGATTAAATTGTGTCCGTGTCAGTCTCAAACCCTGGTCTCCCACTCTCTGGTCCAACACTCTACCCATTGCCCTATTGGAGGCTTGTTGTGAAATAAGCTGCGCTTTGACCAACAACAACCATGATGGCTCTTTATACTGAGGAGGTGGAGCTTCACCCGGGGGCTGCTAGGTGAGGGGCTGAATGCAGGTTCCGGTGGGTTGTTGTATGGCTTGTGACATCGCAAAATGACGGAAGTATAAAACTTGTCATTAATATACATTAAAAACATTTACTTAAAGTAAATATGCCCCTGGGTGCATTTTTTGGTTCAAGGACTGTTTTTTTTAAAGAAGTACATACCCAAAGTTGAGTAAGAAATCCTTTAAAAAGTGAATTTGGCATAACAGATCCCCTTTAAAATTTCTATGAAAAAAATGTGAAAGCTAATCTCTAAAGATAGCAGGTGTCAGAAAAAAATAAAACATTTACAGTACACATATGAGTTTTAGTGAGTTGAGTATTGATGGGGCTATCATCAGCTAGTATTTTCAATATTAAAATATAAAAAAATAAATAGATCTTCATTAGAAGATGATTCTGTTACTCCCAATGTTGCAATATATTTCAAATAACCTATAATTTATAGGACAACCTAAAATACTCAGGAATTATGGAAAGTCTTTCAATTGTAGTGCGCCACATCTTTCTTTATTTCTTTTTCTTTCTTTCTTTCTTTCTTTCTTTCTTTCTTTCTTTCTTTCTTTCTTTCTTTCTTTCTTTCTTTCT
>NW_013952668.1:140112-143119 GCF_001266775.1 Austrofundulus limnaeus
GAGAGCAGACGGTGACAGATGTTGTTAATCCAGCAGGATTAAAAATGAAAAAGCAGATGTTAAGAAATGAGTTGCTGTGAACAAAGTGTTCAAGCCACAGGTGGGGGCCTCGGACTACCAGAGCTAATGTTTTAGGGTGAGTTGTTGCAATATTGTTATATCATATATATTAGTAATATATATTAAATGCATTGTCGCAATATTAGGTCTATATGATAATCCAGGCGTAACAATCAAAATACTTTCACCATCTCCTACTTCAACAGTTTCAAACTAAACAAAATCATATTTTAGTGTATTTCATTGAGTTTCAGTATTTTGTAAGTTTGTATGGCTGTAAGCTCATCCTCACAGCAGGTGCAAAGCTTTTAATATTATAGATTGCTCAAATTGGAAGCTGGAATCATGTGTAGAAAACTGATTCAATTCTCAGTTGAATGTTTATTTTCAGATCTAAAGACACTTTGAGCCTGTCTGTGGCTCCAGAGATCAAAAACAAAATGGCCACTCATCACAAATAGAAACCCTGGTTACATGGTGGTCCTTCTTCCATCAGCATTGGAATGATGTCATCAAAAACAAAGATGTAGCCTTAAAGCAACAATTCCACATTAAAGTAAATTTATACTTATTATGTCTTACTTAATCACAAAATATCTCAGTATATTTACACATACTTTCACACAATGTTCTTTTTTATACATCCCAACACTTGTGGAACATGCTGTACACAACCTTTTTAAACGTATTGATACATGAGGCTCCTGGAGCTTGAGAGAGCTAGTAGTTTAGCTGTTTCTGGTCAGATCTCTGAGGATGTTACTGTGATTGTAGTGGCAAAAAGATCCACTTATCAAGATGAAAAATAAAGAGGAGACATCGATTCTTGGCCAGCCAGAGGGATTTATTTGAGTTCAGTCAGTAACYAGCTTCAACCGACAGATCAGACCTTCCAAACTGAACTGACGCAGTTAGAAAACCATAAGCTTTTATACCAAGTTATCTTTGTCAGGAAAGGGGTGGGCTATTTCCCAGAATGGGTGGTAATATAACACCACCCAATAGACACTTATTGTGAGCCCCTGATGATGTCATCTTTTCCAGACTATTCTACAAGTTGTTTTTGTGACCCCTTATTCTGACCTTTTGTTCTCAAAGTTACTGCTAAAGCCTCAACATGATCTGTTGGAGCTACTCTCCAGTTTAGTGTGTCACAACCCCAAATTCTCGGATAGCCACTGAAACCACTGAGGCTTTGACTCAATTTCTCCACATCTGCTTCCTGCCCTTTTATGGATCTATCTATGTCTGATGCATGATTTGGTTGACCAATTATTCAAACATTTAATTTGAAGTTAAAATATCACATTGAAATTCAAGTTACAGTAACTGTGCAACAAAAAGTTATTAAAACAAATCAAAATCAAACTATTAAAATGTTTCTTTTTGTATCGAGGCTGGAAAGAGTCATGTTTCCACAGGTTGCAGACCTGTGTTCTGTGGAAGAACTCTTTACAACATTGCATTTTGTTGTTTCTGGTTTGTCTCCATCAGTTAATCACCTTTAATCCTCATTTGAACAGGATGGTCTGCACCACCTTTGCACCATTTGTGCATGTAATCTTTGCAATTCGCACTCAAGGCGCCAACTTTTATCATGAGCTTTTTTCTTTTGTTTTAATTTGTGCAGCTGTTTAGCACTAGCCTGGCCCTTGCCTTCCTACGCAGCTCCACTCAATTCTAGTTTCCCTTCTCTGCTCCGTCTGGGACTTCTCCCATTGAGATGGATTTCACTGGCAGATTTTTAGTCGGGTCAATCAGAGAAGAGAACAAATTTTCTGCGCAGTGTCTGCTTATAGTTTATTTTACCTGGGCCAATCAGCAAACGGAAGGTGGAGTTTTGAACGACGTAAATTTTCTGTGCAGTGTCTGCTAGTTAGTTTAGCATACGGCAGTGGAGGAAGTGAATGAAGCCAGTCCGTGTTGATAAGGCTTCCAAATTAAATAAAAAATTCCTGACAAAGCAGCAGCTCTCATTTACAGCCGTCTCGTTCGGCTCAGTATATTTCTCCTCACAGTAGGGTTGTTTACAGCACACGAGATTTACAGTTAGCTTTTTAGCTTAGCCTCCTTCACACCGACAACACACACATGCTTCAACAGAGGCCACGCCTCCTGCAAGAATCCCTTCTCTATGCAGCGAGTCCAGACCCTTGTACGAAGCAAAGTGAAGGACAAGGGTCTGGTTTTTACCAGGCTAATTTAGCACTAGTTACCTGCGATAAATCAGCACATGGACTAAAGGACGGGTCCTGGACAGAACCTGCTGATCAGTGAGAAGAATCAGAACAAGACATTCGTTCATGTCTCTAATAATACCAGAAGAAAAGTATCCTAAAAATTGCAAGTCACTTTATTTTGAAAGAGTTGCTAAAAGGTCTCAGTAACTGCATGTTAAAGCAGTCTGGCTCTTTCACAGTTTAGCTTATTATATAACAGTCCTTTTTCAATGAGTCCTGAGATTTATATAAAAACACTGAAGATTGTTGAAACTTTTTAAACATTTCCTCAGTTTCAAAATGTATTCTTTAATTTATTTGATCAGATTTTATTATTTCAGTTTTATGCATGATAACCTAAAATACACTTATCACTTCCAGAAATAGAGGATCAAAAGTCTATAGAGTACAGCAGACTCCTCAGTATCTCTGACCCGGATCTCCTCAGAAAAGCCAGACCAAACAATCTGTGCAAACAACACTTTAATCAACCCAGAAAAGAAGAATACGTCCTGCACCTCAGAATAATTCTCTATTCAGCCATTCTTCTCTTAAATATCTGATTGCAGGAAACAGATATGGATGAAATCAGGCTGAGTTGGCAGCAAAAAAATAAAAATAAAACAAAATATATTAAAAAAAAATAATAATAATCAAAATTAAAATAAAAAGATAAAAAGAAATGCAGTGAGTTCTGAATCTGTGTTAAAATGTGTTGAAGCTGAACC
>NW_013952668.1:144121-146467 GCF_001266775.1 Austrofundulus limnaeus
TGATTAACAATTATTACATCCACTTGACTAACAATTATTACATCCACATGATTAAGAATTATTACATCCACATGATTAACAATTATTACATCCATATGATTAACAATTATTACATCCACATGACTAACAATTATTACATCCACATGATTACGAATTATTACATCCACATGATTAACAATTATTACATCCACATGATTAACAATTATTATTATTACATCCACATGATTAACAATTATTACATCCACATGGACGCAGTTAAATAAAGGACGTGCAAAGTTGTGCCAAAAATACATTCAACAAGAACTGATTCAGCTTTACTGGAGAATATAATAAATAGTGTAACACACAGAACATTAATTTATAAACATATAATTTTCTGATGACGAGTGGCTCATCAGCTGTTTTGAGGAAAAATCATTTTGAGTTTGGCACTGCTGCGCTCTGGGAGCCCGACGCAGCGAGTAGCCGCGTGCGCCATGCGTGCACGTGCAGCAGCAGCGATTGAACTGGGGTTCAACAGGAGCTTTCCAGAGGGAGCTGGCAGACCCATCAGGACCGTGTCAGTCCAGTCCACCCAAAGCAGAGTCATGACCAACGGAATCGTCTCATCCATATGATTCTAAAGGCTGAGTTATGGCCGCGCTCTCGCCGGCAGTGGAGGTGTTTCATACTTGGCATTTACGTTGTAGGTTTCTCCAAAATGACACGTGGAAGTACACTTTATAACTTGTGAAAAAGCTGTAAGTAGGAGAGCAAAAGCTGGACAGACAAACAGACTGCGCACAAAGGCTGCGGTGCGTGCAGCGTTTGTGGGGACTCTCCAAAATCACGTCAGGTCATGTGAACTCTACTGAGATGCAGAGATTCGTTTCTTCATATCAGCTATGAAATAAACTAAGATCTGTGTTCTACCAAACATTTAAGTTCCTCTGTGTTTACAGTAATTGTGGTAATAAACTCATGCGCAAAGTTAATATTTTCAGACTCAGAATGGATGGATGAGCTGGTTGCGCAACACAGCAGCGCGCGCACACACACTGACACCCAATCACTCGTTCTTTGCGTGATAAGCATATTTTATTCCTATTTTTACTTAGGATTGTTTTTCTCACTCACTTTATTTTTAATTCATTATTTTTATGACATTTGAAATCATTTCTGATCGTGCAGGGATCACTCAAACGTGTCCTTCACACATGCAGGAAGTAATTTGCATCTATTTAACATATGTTAATGAAGGCGTGTCAGGGGAGGTGTCTCACATGCGCTCAGTTCCACGTTAATTGTGATGTACAAAAGAAATGTGCGTGGATTCAGGCGTACGCACAGTTTGATACATCTGGATTTTTTTGTGCGTACGCTGTTTTCTGGATTTGACCGTACGTAAGGTTTCAGTAAGAAATCCACACAAATCTTTCTACATGAGGCCCCTGCTCCTTACCTGATTGAAACAGTGATGACTCCACGGGCAGTTCTGAACTTGTGTGGATTCCATGCCGAATGAGTCCCCACTTGAAGCTGTCAACCCAATTGAGACAAACTGGATGTCTCCATCACTGGGTGAAAACCTCAATGTACCTCTTAAAGGCTCGGTTATAGTCGCACTTTGGGTTGTCGCGCAAGCTCTGTGGAGTGTGCGTGCTCCTGAGCCGCGCGCTGTGTGAAAACATAGTTGACTTTCATGTTATCACTGTTCTTCCATCACCGACAGACGGCAGTATGGTGCCAAACCAGCAGAAAAGTAGTCGGGAAGAGTGTCAAAGAAAAAACAACACATTTACCTGTTTTTCCATATTATCTGTTTCTCTGTGCTTCACGAACTGAGAGAGCAACACTGGTTTGTTTCCTCCAGGATCACAAACTGGTCACAAATATTTTTCCATGTCGTCCGGCATATTAACTTATCTTTCTTTAAAGCCGTTGCTATTTCCTTCAATGAGTTTTGTGTCCTCTGGTTGTCTTTATGATCTCTCATGGAGGGATCATGCAGATGCCGGTACATTCGGATCTGTTCAGCGAGAGCACCTTCGCGACGAGGTGCGTGCAGCCTTTGCGGAGTTTCAAAATTTCAGAGGTGCACGACCACGCGTCAGGACACAACGCGGAGCCAACGCAAGGGGGCGGGGACGTCGTGATTACGTCACTTTTGACGCAAGCCCCCTTGCGCCCTGTGCGTTGCTTCAACTGTAACCTAAGCTTAAGTTATTGCACTTTTGCAAAGCAGTTCTGGTTGTTTAATTAGCCTGAGGCACTTTTTCCTAATCTGTAGTTAAATTACTGTAAATAAAGGATTTTAGGTTAGCAGTAAATTTACTAATCGTTAATCTGACCAGATTTGTGTAGCCC
>NW_013952668.1:146522-149829 GCF_001266775.1 Austrofundulus limnaeus
AACTTAGACTGATGGCATTGAGTCTACTTTACTTTTACTAAATTATTTGTAAAATTTTATTACCTTTGTTTTTTATGCTAACAATTTTCAATAGTTTTATTCATTGTTCAATGAAGTTTGATTTTTATATTTTTGTGATAAATTTCCAAAGGCCAAAGCTGGTTTCTCCTGCATTAAGTAGTCATTGTTTTAAAGAAAAAGTTTCCCTGAATCGTACGACCTCACACTTTGGTGTATAGGAGAGTTTGATTTCAAAAAAGGGAAACAAATGATTGATTAGTAGACACCAATCTGGTGCCCCCTACAGGTACAACAGTGTAGCAAGGTTGAAGAAACAGTGTCATCTTTCTGTCTGCACCCACTCACTTTTTATCTTTTGTTCTGGTTCTGCTAATTTCATTGCTCTTATGCTTCTGTTTTGCCAATTTTAGCTTTTTTCTGCTTTTTAGCTACCAATAAGATCTTTTCAATTTTTTTCTGTTAATTTCAACCTTGTGTGATTTTTTTCAGTTTCTTTTTGCTTTTTAAGCTTTTTATTCTTCTTTCAGTTTTTTTATTTCCAGCTTTTCTTTGTGTTTTTATCTTATTTCAGCTTTTTAAAACTAAATTCACTTGTTTGTGATTATTTAAGCTTCTTTCTGCTTAATTCAGTAAATATGCTAATTCTGCTTCTTTCTGTTCATTTCTGCTAATTCAACAACTTTTTAAAAGCTATTTTAGGCTAGTTTAAGCTTTTTTAGCTATTCAGCAAAGTTTTTTCAGCATAAAGTATTCACATTGCATTTTTGCAAGAAATGCAACATTTGCCATTATTATTGACCTTTATCTAGGAAAACTCATCCATGCATTTATCTTCAACAGTGCCTTCATAGATCTGAAAAAAATAAAAAATAAAAAAGCAATCGAACAGCCGGCAGCTGATCCAGAACGCTGCTGCTTTTGTTCTCACTAAAACCAGGAAGATAGAGCACATCGTCCCAGTTTTACTTTTGTTTGTTTGTTTGTTTTACAATTTTACATTTTTACATTATGGAAAAGCCCAGATGATGATGTGATGTCATGATTTTGGAAGATATTTTAGTTATTTGACAATTTGAGGTAATTGGAGACACCTGTGGATGATTTTTAAGGCACACGCTCAACACTCTGCATCTTAGAGTGACATCATGGGAAATTAAATCAGCCAAAATAGTCCCCACACATGTGCCCCCTACCCCCACCTAACATACACACATATTCACTATTGTATTCTTAATGAATGTTAGGTCCTTATGTGTAAGATATAAAAACTAAGACATTATATTTCAAATGCTGCCTAATTTCATCTAATTCTGAGGTTTTGTCAGGATCAGATAAAATTGTATTCATCTCTCATGATGTATTTGTATGTGTTACAAATCACATTCACACCCCTCTACGGTTAAAAACTACAAATCCCACTGTTCTGTTCCACAGCTAATCCTAGTCATATGACCAGGCAGCAGGAGCAGGTGGTTTATGGTCATATGATGTTATTAGCCAAGGCTGAGGAGCAGCAACGTCTCAGTTGAATCACTGAAAGGTAAAGCTGGAGCGTTTGCTCCTTTTCTCCATGTTTTTTTTTTCTGCCTTTAAAGCGAGATGCAGCAGCCTCCCTCTGAGAGAGCAGAGGAAGGAGGAGAGGGGAGGAGAGATGGGGGAGAGAAGGAGGGGGGATGGGAGGCCGTCAGAGATGCTTTCTGTAGACAATGGAGGCCAGATGTCCACATGCAGAAGTTTATCTGCTGTAAACACATGGTGCTTGCAGCGTGTGTGTGATGAGGGAGGTTTTAGACGTAAGCTGTGGTTCTGATGTTGTTTACTTAACAACAACATTACCGTACCGCTTACCATTTCACAGTTTTGGAGCCTTTATTGTAGCAGTACCATGTTTTTAGCCTGTAGAGAAATGTCACAGTCTTTCTGCTTTGTAAAATAACTTTGACTGTTTGAAACAGAAGAACAGCAAATTAATAATAATCTGAATGAAGATACATTATTTAGTTTGGCCATCATTGACCAATAAAGAAACTAGTATGTGAACCTCTGTACAGATGCTGTGACACCTGCATTTCCCCTCTGCGGGACAATGAAGGCTATTTCTATTCTCTATTCTATTTAGGTTATTTATTCTAGGGTTTAGCTTTAAGTAATTATTTTAATACTTATTGTAAAGGCCCTCTTATGGGCCATGAACATTTAAATACATCCTGTCCCAAAGGAAACCATTTAACTGAGCAGATTTTTCAAATAATCTTGTAAGTGAAGTGTGACTGAAAAACATTTAAAATTGTTTAAAGCTATAATGTCATAAAGTTAGTCAAAACTGACCTTTGTTGCTGCACTTGTAGGAACAATTTGTCAAACTATTTTCACCTAAAGATATATTTATTTATTCCTTCCTAAGTGCTCAAAGGAACAGTCTGGTGCTTTTTGAGTTGATGTTAAGTAAGTTACCATCAGTCGTCTGTGCCTTACATTTCCATAGAGCAGAAAGAAAAGACAGAAGTCTTCATCCAGGTGAAGCTAATAGCTAGGCAAAAATGACATATAAATGCTACGTTTGCTAATAATAAATTAATAATAACTTCTGTTTGTTTAGTTTGTCATCGTCTCAGCCTGACAGCACGTGTTACTTTGTGGAAGTACACTGAGTATAGAATGTTATGTATCGGTGGTGCTGAGGTTGCTGAACATTTTAGTCCACATGATCACCACTTCCTGTCAGTGCACAAGTTTATTCAACTTCTAGCAGATCCAAACATAAAATTTACGTTTCCTTCATGTGAGTAATATTTGGGCTTAATTTTTCTTTGTCTTTTAATCCTGTTTTGTTTGGCCTCCATTTCTTTGTTTGATTCTAAAACAGTCTTTCAATCTGTCTTTTTGGATCTTAGTTGTTCTGCAGGTACCTGTCACTTGACCTACATATTTGAAAAGCAATATTTGTTTGATTATTAAGCACAAAGTGGACCTTGGAATGGAACCTAGAAGTAAACAGGATGTAAAGAGAGAATCATGTTTTATGGATTTCCTCTAAACGCTTGTTTGTTAACAGAAGATGTTGCAGGTTGGTTGTAGATTTTTTAAGGGAGTTTTTTTCCTTTCTACTGCTGCTCATGATGAGAGAGTGTGATAAGTAATTTGACAAAATCTGCTGTTTTCCCTAAGACATTTGTTGTGACAGCTATATAAGGAGGAGTAACAGTAATTATAAGCATCTGTACTACTAATACAGTATGTGCTTCAGCAAAGTGAAAGTACATATTAACTTTAAAGTTTTATATAT
>NW_013952668.1:150290-152826 GCF_001266775.1 Austrofundulus limnaeus
GACATGTTTTTTTATTATTATTATTGTCATTAGTAATTATCTCAATTTCGGCTTAAAGACTTGACAAAATCCTGCACACTGTGCCTTTAAGCAGCTTGATTATTACAGACCACATGAATGATGTAAAGTGTGTGCAGTCACAGCCAGCCATTCAGCTGTGTCAGCATGTCATCCAAAACCTGTTAACAAATTACTCTCTCACTGTTCTACATTTGTATTTTTTATTCAGCCTTTGGCAAACATTTTGCAAATAAGTGGATTACCTTAGTGACTGCACCACAGGGGTGCTGCTGTTAATATATAAATGCATATGTTTGGATTATTCCTAATTTGTAAAAAAATATGGCTCTTTTCCTTATAGTGCTTAAACACTGCATGTCAACTGGTCACATGTAAACGGAGGTGGGCTGTAACATAGTAAATTTACTTGAGTACTGTACTTCAGTGCAGTTTTTGAGAATTTGTATTTTACCTAAGTAGCATTTTTGTTGAAAACTTACAAAATGTACCCCTAAATTGTTAAGCAGCTTAAAAATGGTTGCAAAGAGAAAAAGTTAATTTTTGTCCTAGTGTTGTCTTATACGTACATTAGGTACAGTATACTAGAGATGTTTCAGCTCTATTACAGGTCTTTGTTAGACCCTGATTATTCCTGGTTTTAACATAGACTCATCTCATTTGAGACCTAAGTTAGAGCGTTTTGGACTTTTAGTCTCTTTGTTCTATTAATGGCTATCAACCAAATACATTTTGTTAAATTGTTTTGTAGAGAAGTGCTTCTAGTTTATTGTAAAAAAAAAACATTTTCAATACAGCAAACTAGTAGAAACGTTACAAACAAAAACATCAGTGTGAAATGCTTCTCCCAAAGATGAGATTCAGAGCTCCTAAATTAATCAACACTTGGCTCTTTCAAAAACTGATTGTCCTTGAAGTGGTGAAGACTAAATGAGCTGACAGTTCTTGTAAACGGGGTCTAATTAGGAAGATATAGATTTCAGTGGAGCAGGGAGTAGGTGTTCACCCTGCAATCAGAGCGTCGCCGGGTCAAATTCCTGCCCCAGTGCGTGCTGTTGTGTCCCTGAGCAAGACATTTAATTCAACTTTCCTCACTTATAAATCTGTTGGTGTGACTGTGGTGGTCTGGAGGGGCCGTAGATGCAGAATGGCAGCCACACTTCCACTGAGGAGTGACTGAAGAGTGAAGGAATAATGCAGGAACCTGTAAAATGTCTTTAAGTGTCTAAAAACTGCCTGTGTACGACTGATGCAACATTATTTAATATTTGGAGTTACTAATCTGTCCAAAATAACAGAAAAAAATCGCTTTTTTTACTACACTCTAGTGAAATGCATTGTTAAAAAATGTCAGAATTTTAAGTACTTTCAGTACTTAAATATTTTTGAAAGCACATATTACAGTACTTTAACTTAAGTGATAATTTGACAAAGCTACTTTTACTTTTATTGGAGTGATATTTGACCAGAAGGATCAGTACTTTGACTGGATAAAAATGCAGCATCTTCTGACAGGTGTGTGGAACAAACGTGTCTGGATCTGTTTCGACTGAGATGATCATGGAGGTTTGCCCTCATGTGGAAGTAAAAATACCATCCATCCATACATGCATACATGTACACACACACACACACACAAACAAATGTTTGATCTAGTTCAGGGTTACAGGGGGCTGGTGTCAGGGTCCACCACGAGCAGCTACTCTATGGTATTCTATCGCCAGCCCACATACAGGCCAACAGTATAACACACTGACTGACCATTTCATAATCTTCCAATAAACCAACATACATGGTGTTGGACTGTGGGAGGAAACCAGAGTACCTGCAGAAAACCCACACAAGCAACCAGAGAACATAAAACCTCCACACAGATGAGATTTAAGCCTTCACTGTTAACTAACAACAAACAGCCAGAACACAAGTATCCCATGTTTAAAGTTTTTGAAGAAATGACAGTTTATGCTCAATACAATTCTAGACATTTAAAACATAAAAAATGCACAACAATCATTGTTTAAAGAAACTCCATAGACTTTTAGATCTGGGATATTAGCATTGCTACAAAGATTCAAACATGTTCTGTCACTCAAAGAGCCTAATTACCCAAGCAAGAGAGACTTCAGTGTTGGGGGAGGTTATAATACTGATTGTTTTTTTTTTAACAATACCAGGGAAGAGAATGGAACGAAGACCTTTTCTGCATTTGATTTGAGGATTCAAGGAGACAAGAGGCTGAGCTTTAGAGGATAACAAGGCCAGGCTCTGTGATGTGTGAATAATAGCTGGACAGAGGTTCAGACATCATTAGAATAATCTGAGTTGATGGAGATGAAGATGAACAGTGTTACAGAAGAGGCATACCAATGGCATTAATTAAAACATAATTGTTGCAACATTTCTACTTCTAACAAAACACACATATATGATGATATCTGACAAACAGTTTTAACTGCTTCTCATTGTTTTTGTGTGCGTTGTTTACACACACACACACACACACACACACACACACACA
>NW_013952668.1:152876-155725 GCF_001266775.1 Austrofundulus limnaeus
TATATATACTGTATAAATATGCATGTGTGTGTGTGTGTGTGTGTGTGTGTGTAGTTTTGCTTGTTTGAATTTTGTTTCACTGAAGCAGAGTTGTAATCGACAAAACTCAATTCTGTCCATCTGTCTGTTCATACTTTTATCTTGTTTTTTTAATCACTTTTTCTCTGCTGGTATTTGTCTTCAGTGGTCAACTTAACTAAACAAGTAAAAACTAAAGTAAGTCTTATATACTTTGAAAGGTGTAGCTATGGCCAAAAATACTTACAACCTCAATTCCAGTGAAGTTGGGACATTGTGGAAAACAATTAAAAACAGAATATGATGATTTGCAATTCCCTTTATCTTAATATACTGCAAAGACAAGATATTTAATGTTGAAATTAATAAACATTTTTTCTTTTTTTTTTCCCCAAATAGTCACTCATTTTAAATTTGATGCAGCATCATGTTCCAAAAAACCTGGAACAGGGCCAAAAAAATGCTCAAAAAACACCTGTTTCGAGTGTAACGTTTAATTTCTCCTACCTGTCAAAATAGATAAATAAAATAAAATTAAATTAAATTAAATAAAAAAACATGATCTCTAGATGTTTTTATAATTTAACATACGTAGACATCAGAATTTATTTTTAAAAACAAGGTTTTAGATGTACTTGCTTACATTTAGAACCATGTGTGAAAGAACTGCTCTGGGATAAACGTTGTTCAATAGATTCTCAAATATGAAAAATATTAAATGATTAAGGTCCTGTTCCACTATAACGTTTTTGACAACTTATCAAAATGTATGATTATTTTTCTCATATTGTCTATATATTTGATCTAATTGTTTTTTTTTAATCTAATTGTTAACATTAGGTCCAAAAGAGGCCTCCGGTAGATGATTTTAAAATGTCATATTCAGCTTAGACATCTTTAGTGTTGGACACACTTTTCATGAGTTGGAATAAGTTGTTTAAAACCTTTTAGTGTGACAGGGCCTTTACATCAGCTAAAACCATCTAAATAATATAATTTTTGAACCGAATAGTCAATCTAATAAATTAAAAAAAAGTAGTTTTATGTTATTTTGTGCTTTGCAAAGACATATTTGTTACTTGGATTTAGTGAGAGTGTGGGAGGATGGTTTGGCCAAGGCCTAAGATCGAGAAGGTCAAGCTACAGGAATTGTCCATCATCTAAAAGACATTTAACCATGAAATGTTCAGTTTGAGATGTTTAAGATAATCAGCACTTAAACATTTGCATGACTAATTGAGAAATTATTTTTAATCTATTTCATTTAAGTCAAAATTTCAGGACATAGAATCACATTAAATATTTTTCCATTAAGTATGTTTTGTACAACTCTGGTGCAAAAAATATGTTTGCTAGATTATTACCTATTATATTTGTAAGTTAGTACTGCCTTAATGAGCAACGGTTAAAAAAAAAAAAAAAAAAAAAAAAACAACAACTTTAAAACTGGGATGTTAAATTTAACATGATTGAAAATTTGGGTGCACCTAACATTTATACATCAAAGAAAACAGGTGTGCCGATGCAACGAGGGAAAAACATTAAATATCTTGTCTTTGTAGTGTAGTCAACTGAATAAAGGTTGAAAAGGATTTGCAAATCATCATATTCTGTTTTTCATTTATGTTTATACAATGTCCCAACTTCGTTGGAATTAGGGTTGTACATAATAAAGTATACAAAAATGACAGTAAAATGTATAAAGAACAGTATTATACAGTATCTGTGTTCTGCTCCACACCTCTTTTTTGGTTTTATAATGCTCGCTTGAATAAGTTTGAAAAAAAGGAAGGTTTGTGAACTATGACCTGATGTCCCGTCAAACAAAACAAAACAAATAAAGTATTTAAAACGCTTACTGTCAATGACATGAAATGAGGCATTCAAATGTTATAAAAGGAAATTAAATTGGGATTAAAAATCAGTAAATCTGATTAACATTTGACTGGTAATAGGAAGGCTTCACTACTTATGAATTGGCACTCTCAAATGCATTTTTTATTATTTCTTAATTTTATATTTTTTATTAGTCATTTGCATTTGCATTCATCCTGTTTGGAGACAGAAATAATTCAGAGATAGTTCATGGCTACAGGAAGGTTATTCAGAATATTTGAGCTTTTATTGCATTCCTCTGCTCATCTTGCTGTCGGCCTGATTGGAAACCCCATTGATCATATCAGATTGGATAAGAAATTGATTGTTACTGGTTATTAACCTTCCAGAACTGCAGACCTGCTTGCCTGCCACTGAGAACACCCTGTAATCAGTCACAAATGGCAGCCGCTAATGAAATTAGTTCCTGGTTCTGCTTTACAACTTTGTTTGTTCCACAAAGTATTGGCAAGGGCACCGAGATGCTGTGGTTGGTTTTCCCCCGAGACTGAAGGGATGGAACAAGAAAAAGAAAATAATTAGCAGCTGTGCTTGTGTTGTCTCTCTGTAATTACTTATGAGTCTGACCAAAGTATGAAGAGGAGGACAGCAAAAGTTCTGCTCTGAGGTCCAAGCAGCCAGTTGAGGTGCAGGACTGAAGGTTAAATGTTCAGCATCATTGTGTTTGGACGTCTTTCACTTCCTAAAGTCAACACAGCAGCCTGTCCTGCCCCTCTGAAACTACATCTGCTGGATTAAAATCCTTACTTTACGTATGTTGGTTGTAATAAAAAAAAAAGGCAAAACAAGCAAATAGACTGCCATCTTTGAAGACTGAAGCAATTAGTTCACATTCTTCAGATTTGACTGAAACTAGAGTCATTACATAATGCAGGCATAATTTGAAGCAAGGTTAGGGGTTTATGGCAATAACTTTAACCAGTGAGTATACCCCC
>NW_013952668.1:156435-176828 GCF_001266775.1 Austrofundulus limnaeus
GATGGATGGATGGATGGATGGATGGATGGATGAATGGATGGATGGATGGATGGAAAAAAATAAGCCTTTTCTTAATTGTTGAAATGATGTGAAACAGAAGCGGTGCAAAGTAAACACAAAGAAAACAAGAAAGTTCAGTAAATCACAGTAAAAGCATTACAATGTATTCAAAACCAAAAATTACCCTGAATAATTTTACAAAAGTAAATAACTCAATAAGTAATTAACTAGGCAGTCGTAGACTTAAGGTTGCACCCTTGAGTCATTTATTTAAAAAGTTGCTGCACTACAGAAAAACAAAGTTAATTTGAATGATAACTGGCACATTTCTCACATTTTATAGATAATAATAGGAAACAGATGGATTTAGTGCAAACAGACAATATTAATATACTGTATCAATTTGTGTTGGGAGTATTCATTAAAGAAATGAACATCGCCCACCACCTGTCAGGCTAAACCTTTACAGAATTATACTTATTTTGGTCAAACCTTGTAAAGATGAGGTGCTATTTGAACTGTTTGTTGTGGATGACTCTCTGCTACTACCGCACCAACTTTAACTCAACATTGTAAAAATGACTTTTTTTTTACAACCATCCAGTGTCGCTAATGTCAGTTAGCTCCGGTAACCATCTTAAATCCAGGTAACACCATAGTTGTAAATGTACATGTAGAGTTTTATTCAAGTCTTGTTAGTGTTTATTTTGCTGACATGAGACATGTTTGTGTTTCCTGAACTCAGTTACCTGTTTCATCCATCTTGAATTGGGCTGACTTCAAAGTTTAATCAGTGGTGGATATTTTATTAAAATCTATTGGTGCTTTATGAGATATTTTGCTAAAAGACAAAGATGACACCAACATTTAACATAAAGATCTTGTTTGCATCAGTCTCAGATACCCCACCTAATGTTTGTTCAAAATATACAGATAACTTTGTCTGAGTAAAGCCTTTTTTTATTAAGGTTGCTTAGCTGCAGTGGGCGGCCATCTTGAAGTTGAATTTGGTTGACTCCAAGAGTTAATCAGGTTTCAATTATTATTTTCTGACAGTTTCACTAAGTTTGTGTTTCTATCATTGTGTTTCTATCATTAGGGCATTCACAGACTTATTTTTATTTATGAAATCTAACTCAGACCATAATCCCAACCATAACCTAAACTCTGTTTAAACCTAATCCCAAACTCACTTCTGATGTTACAATATATTAGGAACAGGCCTTTGTGTTTGAAGGTGAGCAATAATAAAAGGAAAGTGACAGAAATGATGAAGAATATTTAAAAAAAAAGGCTGAAAGAAGCAGGTAAAACATCCAGAAAGTAAGCCTGATTCTATTTTCATAAAACACAAAGTCACTGCCACTATTATATTTGACTCTATTTCAAGTCATCTTTTATTAACCTGTTTGTAAACAACTCTTTCAACCAGCTCAGTTTGGAAAAAAAGGCTTTTATTCTGCCAGGACTGATGAGCTAACAGCTGATCAGAAAGAAGAAGAAGAAGACTGAAGTGGATGACTTCTGTCCTCAAACATACATTTAAAACTACTTTATAAAAAGGTTTATACCATCATTTTCACATTACACAATTATTTATCTGTGGCAGCAGCAGCTAGCTTTAGCACTTCCTATGCAGCTTGAGGTTATATTTATGGCAAATTTATCATATAATGCAAAAATGACACTGTTCAAAAGTTTGAATACCATTGTTTGCACAAACAGATGGTTAAAGTCTTGATTATTTTAAAATAACATTTACTCATTATTATGCTACAAAGAAGTGGTTCCCAAACTTTATCTTCTGACCCACAAAATATCCATGGCTTAAACTTGTGACCCCAAATATTACTGGTCTGAGTACACAAACCCTAAAAACACAGGCTTTTTGACAATATAAACAGTTGTACACAAATATAAATACTTATTTATAGTTATTTTGTGTTTTTGAAATATTTATAGAGAAAATATTACATCAGCAATTATTTTATGACCCTTTAAATCGATTTCTGGAGATTATCCAATGTGCTTCATGACCCATAATTGGGTCCCAAGCCCAACTTTGGGAACCAAAGTGCACTGGTTCCAAAACTTTTCAGCTTTTGACCCACAAAATAACAGTAGCAGAGACCTGAGCCCCCAACTATTTTTGGATGATAAACATTTGTATCAGGTCAACAAAACATGGGCATAGTAACAATGTTTTTATAATACATTTACCCATTTCAACTATATTAACCTCACTCCTTTGCAACAACTAAGGCAAAAATGTAATTAATTCAGAAAATCTTTTCAGGACCCCACATTGATGCTTCAGGACCTCACTTTGGGTCCCGACCCCAACTTTGGGAAACACTGCTCCAAAGGATCATTGTTCAAAACCCATTTTCTGATTCAAAAACATTTTTAATCTCCAAAACTTTGAAATGTACAATGAAGTATTAGGGCCACACAACAAGGTTATTACTATTCTTTTTAAATACGAGATTAAAGTCATAATATGAGAATTAAGTCGTAATGTCACAAGATTAAAGTCATGTTACAAAAAGCAGTCTTGCCACTGCATTAAATGAGGAATCCTGAGCAATTTGTAATAAGTTGTTCTTCACTATCAACCATAAGTTAAAAATAAATACTTAACCTTTTAATCCATCAGCATCAACGTATCAGTAGCAGGACTTTGAAATGATTGTGCAAATGACTATATGACAAACTGAAGCTGTATTGCAGTTAATGTTGTAATATTTAGTCTTCACATGATTTGGATGAAAGCAATTTACACTAACAGTGACCCAAAAGTCATCATGGACAACTTCATAAACACAGAGACAAGCATGGCTGTCCACAGGTGTGAGGAAAATGATGAGGAAATTAGGGAAAAATCAGAAATGGAAAATGGACATGTCTTTTCAGAGTGTGAACTTTTTCTCGTAATCTAGTAACAATCTCATGATAGAAAAATAAATAAATAAAAATCTCATTGTAATAATACATCACAGAAATAGTCTATGTAAAAGCAACAATTCTTTTTTTTCACTACCTTCAGTTTTGCATGGCCATGTTACGAATTGGCAAAAATGAACCCAGGGTGGAGGCAGCTTCAAAAAGGAAAAAAAAAAATTAAGATTTATTAAACAAAATTTGCTGACAGGGCACCTCAAAAACTCACTAGGTCAGAGGTGCCCAAAGTGGGGCCCACGAGCCAAATTTGGCCCACCAAGCCATTTGATTTGGCCCACCAGCAATTACGGTATGTTAAGATAAAATATAAAATACAAGTAACTACAAGAGACATTTAGATTAGATTTAAGCCCATATCTAGATTTGCACACGTTATAACACCCCATATACTCAAATTTTAAAATATGAAAAGTCCCATGAACCTTTGCTGCATTAAATTTTCATCATGTCCATGGGCTGAAAAAAAAAATAAAAAACCCAAAAGAATGTAGGCAACCACAATAGCTACTAGTTTAACCATAAAAAAATAAAACAACTTCACTTAAGAAGTATTTTGTATTTCTCTTATCATTGCATTTGGCCCGCGGCCCTCAAGTTGATTTTAATTTTGGCCCTCTCAGGGAAAATGTTTGGGCACCCCTGCACTAGGTGTAGCTAGGCAAGGCAACAAACACAGGCTGTGAACAGCACAATGATCAGACAGGGAAGTGAAGACAAGACTCAGAATATAAAGGTGAGACTAACGAGCACAAACAGGAACAAACAGGAAACACCTGGGAGAGAAACATGAGGATCAGGTGAGAGTGGGCGGGGCTGGAGCAAAGGCAGACAGGAGGAAGAAAACAGATGACAAGACAGAAACTAAAATAAAACATTAACACAGACAACAATCATAACATAGCCCCCCCAATAAGGGACGGCACCTGACGTCCCAAAAATAAAAGTTTAGGAGGCCGGCCATGAACTTCCCCGCCGCAAAGGCCAAAGTCAGGAGGATGACCTGGAGACCCCCACTCCATGAGGCCCCAGAAGCTGAGCAGAGCCAGAGGGAGGAGGCAGGAGCCAATGAGGAACCGGCGGAGGTTGAGGGAGCCAGAGCCTCGGCGATGGTGACCAAAGGCGACAAAGGGGACAAAGAGGCGACGGCAGCCGAACCAGGATCCTCAGGAGCAGAGGACTCAGCAGGAGGCCCAACAAGAGCTGGAGAGCCAACGGGAACCAGAACTGGAGGGTCCGGGGAACCAAAGCCAGAGCAGGAGGGCCCGGAGGAACCAGAGCCAGAGCAGGAGGGCCCGGGGGAACCAGAGCGAGAGCAGGAGGGCCCGAAGGAACCAGAGCCAGAGCTTGAGGGCCCGGGGGAACCAGAGCCGGAGGGCCCATAGGAACCAGAGCCGGAGGGCCCACAGGAACCAGAGCTGGAGGGCTCCCAGGGCCCAGGAACCAGAGCAGGAGGGCCCACAGGAACCAGAGCAGGAGGGCCCACAGGAACCAGAGCAGGAGGGCCCACAGGAACCAGAGCTGGAGGGTTCATATCAGAGGGTTGGGGAGGGTGGGCTTCCGAAACCCCTGGCGCCACCAGCTCTGAAGGGCACCCTGAAGCGAAGAGTCCCCTAAGGCCAGCTGGCTGACCCTGCATCCCCTCCAGGAGCCCCAGGATTTTTGAGAGGGGAGAAGCTGACAAGGTAGAAGTTGTAGGTGGAGAGGAGAAAAGCTGCCTGCTGGGTTCAGTTGTTGGTCTGATCATTCCGTTACGAATTGGCAAAAATGAAGACAGGGTGCAGGCAGCTTCAAAAAGGAAAAAAATGAAGATTTATTAAACAAAAAATGTTGACAGGGCAGCTCAAAAACTCACTAGGTCTAGGTGTAGCAAGGCAAGGCAACAAACATGTGTGAACAGCAAAATGATCAGACAGGTAAGTGAAGACAAGACTCAGAATATAAAGGTGAGACTAACGAGCACAAACAGGAAACACCTGGGAGAGAAACATGAGGAGCAAGTGAGAGTGGGCAGGGCTGGAGCAAAGGCAGACAGGAGGAAGAAAACAGATGACAAGACAGAAACTAAAATAAAACATTAACACAGACAACAATCATAACAGGCCGTTGCTTTGGTAGAAAAATTCTATCAACTCTACAGGCTACAATAGAAGCTGCAGCTGCAGCTTTGCTACTTTCACTATTTACACTAACAGATACCCACAGACATCCATGTGAATAACAGTGAGTTGAAAATCTGATGGTGAAGTAAACGTTTATATTTATGAATCCACATAAAAAATGAAGACTGCAGCTGTTTTGAAAAAAAAAAGTTCACTTTGGTCCAGCTTTCAGCTCATTTGTTTTGTCACATGTGAACTCTTTTTACTCCAAACTGAGGAGGTTCAATAGCTCTATCTGCTGCAGGTAAGACAATGAAAGTTCAAAATTTTCAGTCAAAAACCCCACTTCAAAATGGCCAGAATACCTCTAAGTGATTGAGCCTCTCGTTGTGAAAGTCCTTCAGTGTTTATTGACTTTAACTGCAGCAGAGTTAGAGTTAAATCTGAATCTTCTCCACAGCCTCAGGATTTTTTCATTTCAGGAGACACAAACTGTGACTGTAGAAAATAAGTTACTGTTTCAGATGGGTCAAAATGTTGGTTTCCATCAAGAAACCTAAACAGCTAAGGTGATTGCTGAAATTGAACTGTCTACTGCATTATTAAAACCTGGATTGAAAACCTCTTGCTTACAGGAAGAAATGTGCTGTGAGGGCATCAGTAGGACTCCTCGCAGTGTTTTATTGTAAAAGCAAAAGCACCTTCACATGCACAATATAAGGAGAACTCAAGTCATTGGGATTGGCTGTTTTGTCCTTAGGAAACCAACTATCTGTTTAACTAAATTAAATTCTCTTAAATTCAACAAGATCTCATAAAGACAGCAGCAGAGTGAGGAAATGAGCAGTTTGACCTCCAGCAAAACAATTAAGGAACAACTCAGAAAACCTAAGCCCAACTATAGGATTTATCAAAAGGCAAAGTCTTCAGTCAGTGTTGGCCTCACAAACAGGAACTGGAAGTTGGTTCCACAAGAGAGGAGCTTGATAACTGAAAGCTCTGCCTCCCATTCTACTTTTACAAACACGAGGAACCACAAGTAAACCTGCAGTCTGAGAGTGAAGTGCTTTTTTTTGTAACACATCATCGAGTAAAATAATGGTGACATTTAACTACATGTTTAAAATAAGATTAACTTTATCCAATGAACAGGTGCAATGTTGATAACCACCAACAGTGAATTTAGGTGGGTATTTTACTTTTTTCTGATTTAGTGATAGTTCTAATAATAAAAAGTGATATGGCATCATGCAGTCTTCATAATAGAAAGGGACACTGTGTCAAACAACAGTGACACAAAAATAACTAAGGTTTGTCAACCTGCATATAATAAAACAAAATAGGGCTACAGTTTCTTTCCTACCTTGGTGCAACAATTTCTACCACTTCCTATGAACAAATTTAAAATTAAATGAGCCTATCATTTTTATACTGACCAAAATAAAGTTCAGTTTCAGAATGCTGTAGGTTAGTAGTAGTAGTAGTGGTAGTAGTAGTAGTAGTAGTAGTAGTAGTAGTAGTAGTAGTAGTAGTAGTAGTAGTAACTCGCTAACGGTAAACATGTGAGTTTGTTAATGAACCGGCAGGCACAACAGTGATAAACAACTTTTGAAAGGGAACGCAATACTTTTGCGTGGGAACGTAATACTTTTGTGTGGGAACGCAAAACGGAAAAAAAAATCCCCCATGTCCCCTCATGGGCTCAGTTCTCCATGGCCGTTGTAAAAACAGCAGAACAAATTTTCGTCCTGTGAAGAAGTGGGTGGAGCTCCACATTGGGTTGCCAGGTGAGGGGCTGGGCCCAGGTTTGGGTGGGTTGGTGTACGGTTTGCGACATCCCAAACCATTGGTGTTTGAAACAGTTCATTTCAATACACAAAAAAATACATTTACTTATAGTAAAAAATACCTCTGGGTGCATTTTTTTTGTGCTGCTGTTTTTAGATGCAGTACAGACCCAAATATAAGTTAAAAAAAAACTTGAAAAAAGTGAATTTTGCACATTAGGTCCCCTTTAAAGCACTTTTTGTTTCCTCCTGTCCAACAACTTGTTCTCTCCCAGTGCTGCTCATCAACCACACTGTAATAATCATTTCAAAGCAGTATAATCAGTAGTGTTTTCTTCAAATTATTTCACAGATAAGTGATTATCACTTTTACAAAGCACTGTGTTCAGAAATACCTCTAATTATTACCTTGTTAGAAATTAAATGACTCATCTGATCAAGAATGTGCTTTAATCCTAGCTGAGATGAATCTTGTCATCTGGTTCCAACAGTTCAGCTTTAGAACTTGTGAAATCAGAACATCAGGGATATTAGGACAGATACTGTAGATCCACTGATCAGCTTAAAACATATTATGTGTTAAGTTTGTTTTTTAAATGCTTTGAATGTCTCACATATGGTGATTTATGGCTTGAACAGGGTAATTATGCTGCTGTTTGTTTGTGTTTCTTCACACTGAAGTGTGTTCTGTATGATGAGGGTGGTGTAGTCATGGTGACAACTGTCAGGGACACTGTGAGAATTTCCAATCTCCAGGAAGTCATAGCCACAGGGTGAAGCATATGTAGCATGGAGATGGCACCAGAAGGCCCATCGTGGCTGTCCAGTTGGCCATCTGTTGTGGTTCTGCAGACAGAGCCAGGAAGCATCCCCCATCCCTTTTTTTTTGCCAGAATAAAAGAATGCCATTTTGAAATGCCAGGATGCAAGACAAAACTATTCTCCCCTAAGGAGCTTCACAGCACATCCCCGGCTCTGAGCTCCAGACTCCCACAGTGGGACTTCCAGAAAACCTCCCCGAATGGAGTGACAACTCCGTGCGGTGCATTTGTTGGTGTGACCATGGCTGCAGCTTGGCTCACTCTTTGGCCAAAGATCATCACTCTTCCTTATCTGAGGCCAAGTCCTCAGGCTGTTCTTTCCTGCTGCAAACAGGAAAATCATTACAAATCCCAGAAGACCACTAGTCCTGAGGAGACACGGTGCCATTCACTGCTGATGGGATGTCATCACGGTTACATGTCACAACTGGAAAATTAACCTTTAATTCTAGAGTAATATTCTTAAACTCAAAATAAATAAATACAAATAAATGTAGCTACTGCTCAAAATTCCAACATAACTTTGTAATAATCTAAGCTGAGTTAAAAAAGTCTACATTTATAACGATATGTAAAGAAAACTAACATCAAAAGAAATATTAAAGCTGCTGCCAGTGGCTCCTTATGGTCACCATAGAAAGTACAGACAGTCAGTCATCATCTGTTAAATCAGAATACTGATGGTCACACATATTCATATTTGTAAATATATGTTAAAGACTCTTCACTTCCAATTTTGAGAGAAACAGACAAAGGATAAAAAAATGAGTGTTTTGTCAATTGTTTTTGTTTTGATAATACTTCCTGGTGACATATCTTATACCATTGGAAAGTCTGGTGGAACTTTAAGTTGTGCCGCAATTATAAAATGCACATGTGGGTTGAGCAGCAGAGCTGAGTGTGTGGGTTGCACTCTTTTTCCAAAAGTAATGACTCATTCTACTGTTGACTCTTTGTTTGTCCTTCTGATAGCCCAGGAGCTGGCACTCATGCTGGTCAGCACTGGTGAGCCTCCAGTGGCATTTCCAAATCTCCACTGGTACTGAACTCTATTTTCCAAAGTGACAATATTTTCCCTTCTAGGTGAGGTTTATCAGAAACTACCTCCAGAATTTGGTAGTGGAGAGGCTGGTCTGGGCTGCCAGCAGTCCTGACCTCAACCCCACTGAACACTTGTGTGATCAATTTGGGCATGCTGTTTGTTGCATGATGACCAACACAACCACATTGGTTGACTTGTTGAAAAATGGGATGCCATGGTCAGTGTGTGACCAGACTGAGCAGCATGAGGAGAAGGTGCCAGGCTGTTGTGGCTGTATATGACTCTTCCACACACTACTGCAGCCTCAGCTCATTATATGTATAAATTCCCAGTATGTTTTGTTTTTTTCACATTCCATCCAATCTAATAAAAACACCAAACAAGAGTCACTAGGGAATAAAAGCTGTTTGGCATAGGTAGAAAAGATTTGACGAGATTTCTATGGATGCAAACCACAAATGTGGAACAATTTAAGGAGAAACAGTTTTTTTCCAAAGAAAACAAAACAAACACAAACATCTCTTTACTTTTTGTGGTAAGAATATTTTTGAACTAAATATATCTGAATCTGATGAAGCTTAGGTGTGCACTTTCTGCGTACATAGACACTCTCTAACTCAGTTCCTGTTTACACCAAGCACATTTGATTGAACACCAGTTCTCATTGTCTCTGAAACTGCATGTAAGCACCACACCTCAAATAAACTTCAGGCCTTTTATTTGCTTCATTGAAAATGCCATAATGAAAGAGGCTTTGAGTCAATTGTCCAATTACTTTTGGTTCTTTTAAAAGCAGGGTGGGCACATGTTAAGGAGCTGAACTCCTACACCCTCCATCCATTTTTTTAAGTGGATACCCTCAAATGAAAACTGAAAGTTTGGACTTTATGTCTAAGTCCATTATATACAGTAAACATAACTTGAATATGTTTCAGTAAACAGATTAAAAAACACACTTTGTATCAGTGTCCAAATACATATGGACCTAACTGTAAAATCACTTAAAGGGACAGCACAACAGTTTATGTCCAATTTGGCAACAGTCTCTGGCACACTGCTACAGAGGATCCATGTAAACATAATGGGGTTTTTTGCGTGTGTTTGTTTATTTGCACCAATAAACATAAAAAACCCTACTGTTATTGGAGAAAACACCAGTGACTCAGATTCAGTTTTGATGTTATTTTGTTTTAAAATGATAATACTCTCCATCTAAAATGTTATGATGATAATCCTGAAAACTGTAAAGTGCTTCAGGTCTCTGGAGGAAAGAACCAAGAGTTTTAGTGAAATTACCTGTATCAACAAAAAGAAAAGTACTTGCTAAAAATCCTTAGTTTATATGTCTTGGCTGCAAGTTGGTTCTTTTTAAATAAACACTGATGTTCTGTTGCCTCCTAATGTCTGAGTTTCTCGTGTTGTTCAGTTCCAAAGAGTCATTTGTATTTTCAGTCACACAAACCGATGAAGCTGATCTAAAGTAAATGTTGAGGATGAGCTAGACCAACAGGTTTAACTCTGTTGTACTGTATATTATTTCTTATTTTAGATTATTAATTGTAGCTGCTAATAGGAAACAACAAAAATGTAAATAATTTGTTATTGAGAATTTAAAATTGACATGACAGGGATCCACGATTAGTTGTAACATTAGACTTTATTTGAAAAACATATATTTTAACTGTAAAATAAAGACTGTAAAAATACTGTAGGCTGTTTAGTTTTGTACATTTTTTAAAATATATTTTAACACGGACTGAGCCATTTTATTTACACACAAAGCATTCTGGGTAAATGAGGACATGGATAGGTCCTCGGTGTGAGCGAGCTATATCCACCCTGAAGGTTAATCTTGGACAATATCTGATAATCGACTCTTTTAAATGAAACCAGAGAGCGTTGACAGAGAGGAGAAGGTAGAAATGACTCAGCCTGTAACTGAAAATATGGATGGAGAACAACAGAGCTGCTTCATGGAAGAAGAACCTCAGCTTAGTCTGTTAGCTTTAGCGTTAGCCCAGATGCTATATTGCCTTATATGTATTAGCTTGGCGTTAGCGCGACAAACTAACAAGCAAAACTGAGGTCCTCCATTCACATTTTCAGTTGGCTGTGTCATGCGGATGAACATTTAGACAAAAATGTTTATTAAAAAATGCATGTTTTTAATGTATTCCATAAACTTACATCAAATTAAATGTAACTATTTTTTTTTGGTTTGCATTCGAGTGAAAAAAAAAAGTTTTTGTTGAGCGTGGATGAGGGAACTGAAGTGTCACACCTGAGCTGCAGATGATGGCAGTGAAAGAATCTCAGTCAGAGTTTTTCAAACACTCCTGAATAAATTCCCCATCAGAGAACAGCTTACTTTGGTTCACAAGTCCCGTCTGCTCCTCTCCTGGTTCAAATCTTGATAAAAAAAAATCTTGTTTTTAGAGTTGCTTCTGGTGTTTATGTCTGGGTTTCTCAGTGTTTAATATGATGGTGTTAATTTAATTTTCTATACTTAATTTCACTGCTTTGCTACTGATTTCAGTAAAAAAAATATAATAAAAATAAAATTCAGCTCGTTAAAAAGTTCCTCATTCTGTATCAGTCATGTTTTTACTGGGTGCTTCTGACAGAATGAAAGCAACACTGGTTCATTTACCATTTGTCTCAAAAATAGTAAATAGCTTAGTTTGAATTTGTTACCTGTGTTCACAGATAACCATGTCAAACAACAAAGACAACAATCAGAAGTAGAGTGGTAGAGTAACTACCATACAGTATTTAAAGGTCTTTTAGCATGGTACAGGTAGCGCTCTGATGGGCTTTTTTATTTAAACCTTAAGAGTAAAATGATTTTATCTCCAGTGAAATTAAAATGAATCAAACTGTTTACAGCCTCAATGTAAAAGGCTGCCTTTGTTTTTTACTGATAAATGAGATTTTCTTTTCAGTAAGTTTCTGTAACAACTTGCCCTTTCAAGAGGAAGAAGAGACTTTTCCTGCAGCACCAGTTGGAACATGACATCACTTCCTGTGTCTGATGTCTTTTCTCTTCAGTCTCAGCTACAGTCCAACACCTTCTAGTTATTCTTATTTGCCTTTTCCTCCATGGGTCACAGTTATAAATATACAAGCTGCTGAATAGCCAGACTTAAAATGTTTCTGTAGTTATGAGGATCTGTGTTGCACAACCCTGAGGTAATAAAATAGCTACTTTTTTCAAAGGTCAGCTGAAAAAAAGGGGGACAGATAAAATCTCCTGGATGCTGGACTGTCCTTTAAAAAAAGGCCAGAGCCAGTTGGAGAATGAGATTGAGAGAGGATGAAGAAAAATAGAGCGGGTGAGTTCTTAAGCGCAGATTAGACAGAGGAATTGGCAGAATAATGAACAATTTCCCCACAGGAACTGTCATCTGCTCGGTGCCACATTTGTATGCATGCGAGGCAGCAATGTCACCTGCCATTGAAGGTCCAATAAAATAAGTGCAGAGAGGACACGCTCTCTGGTCCTTTCAAACAAATGAAAGCAGCCCTCCGACTCAAGGTCACCTTCATCTAAAGCATTCCTGATGCTTTCTGACTCTTAGTAAAGTGTTATTGATGCTCATCTAACTGAAAGTTGTACCTTGACACCTACCTCATCCATAAAGATACAACTGTTCTCTCTCAGACTTCAAACACCCTCTTATCGTTAATCTAACAGGGAAAAGTTTTGTTTCATGAAAATGAGGCCCTGAACAAGATGTCTGCACCCTTCCTGTTGTAAAAGGACTGAACTGATGATAAAATCCATCAGCTTGTGACATTTAGAAAATTAGAGTTGAAGCTTTTTCAGTGGTTGTATTTAGTGAAACGGCTGTGTGGGCCAGCGGGCATCAAGTGATAAAGGTGGGAGTTATGGTACCAACAGCAAAAGGGCTGCCCAGCTCTGCATGAATCCAAGAGGCAGAAGGCTTTAAAAAATTCTGCTGCTCGTAATCAAACTGAGTCATTAAAGAGGAACAAATCATTTCCATGGCAGCAGTGGAAACAAAAAATGACAAAAAAAAAAACAGATCTCCTGGTCTGGCTGTTAGGAGGGAGAACAGGCAGATAAATAGAGTTATGCTGTGTTCACACCGAACGCGATTTCAGCTTCAAAATCGCAGCCAACGCTGAAGTTTGAAGCTTGTGCACTTTGAGGTCAGACGCAGGTCAGCTCTTGAAGCGCTGCACGGCAGAGCCTCCCCTCCCCTCCCTCCTCTGTCGGGCTCTGTTTAATGTCGGACGAGGAAGTGGCTTTGCTTTACAGAGAGCAAGAGCATATCACGTTCATCAGATAATTAATTCKTAATTAATTCACCAGATAATTCAGAGTAGAGGCTCACAGCTCACTTTCAGGACTATTTTTGTCCCGAGTCCAGTCTGATGAGCCGCTGCCACGCATTGGTGAGGCTATCTCCTGTCAGGACACCGACTGCAGGCACTCGATTTCAGCTAAAGAGCTCCTCTCCATCTGTTTCAGGTTAGTGGACATCATTCAGTAAACTGTCCCGTCGGGAAATATGTCGCTACATCACACAGTGGAGTCTCTCTGATTGGTTGACACGGCGCGATGAGCTGCAAAAGTTCAGATTTTCTAACTTCAGCGATTTGCGCCTCAGCGCGTTGAACGCTCAGATCGTTCAGATCATTCAAATCGCGCTGCTCTAATCGCGCTTGAGGCGCTGCAGCACTTCCCGACGCTGATTGAAGCGAGTCCACCATAGACTTTGTACGTAAACCTGATGCTCCTGATGCTGAAATCGCGTTCGGTGTGAACGCACCATTAAAGTGAGTCTCTAATTGTTCTGTGTTGAATTTAACTTGAAACATTCAAAAACCCAATGAGGGCACACATCAAAATAGACCTGCCCATAGGGGCCGCTGCCCTAAAAGGGAGGAAAATGAAATATATATATATATATATATGTTTTTGTAAATCCGGCTATAAATGTTGATTTTACCCACTAGTGTGTGCCTGTGTGCAATATGAATGATAAACTATATTTAACGCCTAATTACATTCATTCACCAGTGAGCTTCCACAAACAGACTGGTTTCGCTTCAGCCATGCTGGTCAAAGAACCCCAGGAGTGCAGCCTAATAACTAATCACCATTTACTTAGCAAATCAGGGGGGGGGGAATGGTCGATCAGTAACGTAGAATTTTGTCATAGTTCGCTGTTGGTCGCTACACAGAGTTTGGAAACTCATTCAAAAAATGGAGGAGATAAAAACAGCTCAGTTATGTCTCCTAAAACAAAACCTTTTTCGAAGAAAACACAGAAGGAGCCCAAAGTAAAAAAAAAAGTTTGGATTTGATCAGCCAGACGTGAAGAGCAGCAGACCAAAGACGGAGAGAGAGTTTACATTCTGTCATTTTCCAGGACCTGGTTAAGCAACAACAAGGCTTGGCTAACAACTTGTAGAGAGGCTAATGCATTGTTTAGCTCTCTGCCTTATTTTTCAATCATCAGGATCTGACCCAACATGGATTAAAACAGGTGAGAAAAGCTAAATGTCTTTTGCAATGTTTGTTGATCATAGTAGTGCTATATTCTGAAGAAAAAAAACACACTTTAAAATAGGATTTATAATGATTTACCTTAGAGGTGCAACAATTTGTTTCAATTAAATTAACACATATTCATAACATCAATTGTTTTCTATATATTAAAGATAATAGAAAGCTCACTGTTAGCCATGTGCATATTGAATTATTTTTGTGCATTCGTGTTTTTAGGTTTGTGACACCATCTTGAGCCATTCACAAAGCATCTGATCAGTGCTACACTGCTGCAGGCAGACAGGTTCCTGCAGGACCACAGCCAGTTCTCTGAAGCAGCACGAGGGAGGCTTACCCAATACTGAACAGGACCAAGATGAAGATTGAACCTGCTCTCATCTACAGCCTGGATCAGTTCAACAGCTGCAGTGGTGCTGTGGCTCTGTAGCAGCTCTTCATGGGGAACAATCTGCAGGACACCTTCAGAGACTGTGACTCTGCTGAAGATTCTCATCACATCTCCTCTGACKACAGCTGAGTCTGAGAGGAGCTTTTCAACAATGAAGAGAATCAAGACTTGCCTAAGAAAAAAGAAAACATGCCATTTTTATTGTTTTCATTTGTTTAAAAATACACTGGCATGATACAACTCAAGCCGGGTACACACCAAACGCGTTTGGAGCAGCCAAAGCAGCCAGTTTACATGCAAAGTCTTTGGTGGACGCGCATCTTGGAGCAGCACAGCACGTAGTGATGCGTTTTGCCAGTTGAGAGCAGCGCGCAACATGTGACAGAGCATTTTTCCGCACATGCGGAGCTGCAAAGCAGCGGCTGCTAAAGTTCAACAAATAGAACTTTGGCTGCTCGCCGCACAGCAGCCACCAATCGGGAAAGAATATTTTTTTCACGTGACGGTTTCATGAACCCGACAGACTGACAGGAGCCTTTTTAGCTGAAATCGACAGGCTGCAGTTGGTGTTCTAGCTGAAGAGATCAGCACCGATGTGAGGAGACAGCAGCAGCTCGCTGAGCTCGGGTCAAAAAAAAAAAAAAGGATCAGATCGCAGCTCCCTGAGTGGCGAAACTTTAGTAAATAAATCAAAGCCATTGTATTCATTTCATCTTTATTTCACCCGTCATTAAAGACAGACCGGAAATAAAACCAAGACCCTCCTCCCTCTCCAGCCTCTAGTCTGGTCCCGGTCTGGAAAAAAAAAAGGCAGTGAGAGCGCTTCTAAATTATCTGGTGAATTAATTATCTGCTCTGTGCGCAGCGTTCTCTTGCTCTTTAGTAAATAATGCAAAGCTATTTTATTTATTTTATCTTCATTTAAACATCAACCGACCGGAAAATGAACAAAGACTCTCCTCCCATTGCGCGTCTTTAGACGTGTTCGGTGTGAACGGACAGATGTCTACAAGCAGGAGCATTTTGGCTGCTCCAAAAGCATTCGGTGTGTACGCAGCTTTAGTCCATGTTTGCTTGCTTTTGAGATTATGTCTGTTTTGGAGTTGTAGCCCTCCCTGGAGAAAAATCCTCAAACCGCCACTGCTACAATTTCACAAAGAAATGCCTTTCACCTGCCAGCCTTTAGAACAGAATTATAAACTAATCATACGCTAATAAAATGAGATGCTAGTTAGCTGGTCATTATGCTAATTAACTGTCCTCTCAAGATCTGAAAAAATCTCACGTTGCTGAGCAACTTTTTCTTCTAGCAGGTTTAGAACAGCTTCTTCCTTGTTGATCCACTCATGTCATCGACTCAGGTTTGGCGATGATTTCAGTCTGTAGGTCATCGATCTCTTCAGTAGTACCCAGCATCTCAGGAGACTTTGGGTCCGAGGTTTAAAAACGTGGCCCTTTTTGCCCAGTTCTTGCAGACTTGTTATTCGATCAAAGATGTATCCAGGTATGACTCAGATCCTCTGATAAAGTTTTATACACGCAGCAATGGCAGGCCAAGGACAGACTCAGTGTTCATTTCTATAGAACTTCCACAAAACACATTCGTCTCCCTGCACATTTTAAACCCCTCCATTTGTTTTGTTTCTTAAAAAGAATTCTATTCAGCCAGAATTTACAAGTAATGACTCATTTTTATTAGTTGATTGTGGGTTTTTCTTCTTTAAAAAACATGTTTTTGTAAAAAAGCCTTGTCTAATTCAGTAATATACATGTAGATTCCTGAGTTTTACTCTTATGGTCACCTTTGTAGTCCTGCAAGGCTTGAGTATCTGAACCACTGTTTCCTGGCTTGAGTGAAGCTGAGCATCTTCTCTTGGAGTAAACCCAACAAACCCTGGGTGTAGGTGTGGGAGAAAAACTGGAAACACAAAAGTTTTGCTATACTTATTAGATCTGGAAAAAGAAAAGAAAGTAAATTTGTAACTTGTCATGACCTTTTGAAATGAAACGTAGTGTCGCTCTACTGCAGCTCCTGTAACTCACCATGCAAATAAAGACTGTCATAAAAATACAAGGTAAAAGAAACAGAACGTTATCTTCTGTTGTGCTCTGAACGATCAATTATGAGATGTTTTCAATGAGTTCATGCTTCCTGGTGAGGAAGGTAGAGAAGTGTTCAGTTAGACGGTTTTATTCAAGACGAGAAAAGACGTCAGCAAAGTGTCTAAGAAAAACATTCTGTAGATTTTAATAAATACCATCATTAAACTGACATCAGCACTGTTCTCTTCGACACTTGTGTAGAAAAGTGTCAGACAAAATACACCTGAGGACCCATGCCAAAATATGCTCTGAGTCTTTCTTTCTTTCTTTCTTTCTTTCTTTCTTTCTTTCTTTCTTTCTTTCTTTCTTTCTTTCTTTCTTTCTTTCTTTCTTTCTTTCTTTCTTTCTTTCTGGACTCTTACTGAACAAGGGCATAATCATTGTTCAAATTCCCCTTGAACTGATTGGGGCTAACATGAACAATGCTACAGTCCTTGCAAGAAGACTTGAGGTTTGCTCTGTTCGAATAGTGGATTTGATGCTGGAGAAGCTTAAAAAAGCTCTTTCAGAAGAAGAAATGAAGTTGATGTCGGCATGGTTTGATGGACTTTTATTACCTGACAAGACAAACAAATTTTTGAAGCTGTGCATCAGACCCAGTTTTAAAGACTGTAAAGTGATGGGTCCACTGCTCGAGAAAGACAGTCAAACATGGACTTCACTAAATTCTGCAAATGGAAAAATGTTATATTAGAGGTGTGTTTAGGCCCTAAATTGGGTGAAACTCGAAGGTAAAAAGGATACACCGTGGAGGGATATTTTTAGAAACCATTCTGATGTTCAACCTGCATGGAATATGTTGTACAAACCACCATTGGCCAAGAATATTGGTGATTTGCATGGTATTATTGCAGTAAATGCTTTTGTATCAATCGTAAATTAAGCAGTTTCAGATAAGTGTCCATTTTGTTCAGTAAGGGAGACCATTTTCTACAGTTTCATTCAATGTCCATGATTGGTGCCCTTCTTTAGTATACTCAGTGATATTTTGAGGTCTGCTGGAGAGTCACTAATCTTATTTTTATAGTTGGTTTTTGGTTTGGTAGAAAGGGCGTTTATTGAATTTTATTTTTGGACAGGCAAAACTGGCAATATATTTGAGTAGGAAAGAGAAAATTAATGGAGGTCAAAGTTACAATTATTATGAGTATGTTGAAAGTAAGACTAATAATGGAATTCAAACATTATTCAAAATTGAATGAGCTGGAAATGTTTAAAGAAAAGTGGGATTATAACATTTTGTTTAATTTTAAAAAGGCAGAAATTCCCTTTACAGATGTTTTGAATTGGTTGTGTTGTAAATATGGAATAATATTCATGGAATAAACAGTTATTTGAAAGAAACTTTCTCTTTCTTTCTTTCTTTCTTTCTTTCTTTCTTTCTTTCTTTCTTTCTTGCACAGACAATAAGCTGCATTATTAGCTGATTAGTTGTAAAATTGTGCAGTAATCTCTGTGGTTTTCATGGCCTCAGGCTCAGTTTGAACCCAGGTTGTGTGTAAAATTGTTTACACACACGAGTTTTAGGTTTGAACATGTAACAAACTGCCTGTTTATGGCTCTGATCGTTTCACACAGGTGAACTGCTTGTTTCTTGGGCAGACATGTTGTATACGTTAGGCCATTCTGCTTCTTTCCTGTGACTGGATTGTAGCCTTGTTTACCTCACACCTTCCCATTGACTCAGTGATTTGTTTGACAATACTTTAAGTTAAATAAAACTAGCAAAGCATTGCGTTCTGTTTTATTTATTTTAAAGAAGTGAGGAGTAGGGAGACGAAAAATTTTGTTGTTTTTTTTGATACTGAGACTGGATGAGTATCTCTCGGCAAACTGCCGACTTCAAAAGTAGCTCTTGGTTCAAAAAAGGTTGGGCACCCCTGCATTAAACTGTAAGAATATTTTGTGTTCATTAACTGAAATCATGAAAAAACCACATAAATATTGAATAGGTTAAAATGTGAAGAGAATGGAACCATACAACCCCAGATCTGGTTCTGAGCGAAGCTTTATTGCTCACGGCTGGAGTCAGCAAAGCAGTGCTGCCCTAAACCGGAAGTTCCGGTCTATATTTACAGGGATCTTCAGTGCCTGGTACGCCCACTACAGGCCTGCAACTGAATCGCAGACACTCTGAACAGCAATGCTCACCTAATGTTTTTATTAACGTTTTTTTATGTGTTGTTAAGGTGTTTCGTGCATGTAACTAAACCTATTTTAATCAAGACATAACAACAGATTATAAAAGTCAAGCCTTAAAAAGGAAAGACAAATGGTGTGGTGATTCAAATCAGTATCTAACTAACTAATAAATTCATTCAAAACTTTAGGTAGAAGTGTAATAACAGCTGTAACACATTATATACTCAAATGAATAAACAAACTGTAGAACATGGATCTCAAGACCTTTTTTGACACTAGTTTCATTCAGACATCTCTGTCACCGGCAGCAGCCTGTTAGCTCCTGCTTAGATGTCTCTTTCAGCCTATTAGCACTCGGAGCACCTGTCTCCATGGTTTCTCTCAACCCAATTAAAGTTTTTTTTTTTTTTTTTTTTTTTTTCAATTAAAGACAGGCATTTCAGAGAACTTGGCCAGTTTAAGAGCTTGGCCTCACCCGGTCGGAGAGTACCACACTTGTGTCCCTAAGCTATACGTATGTTCATCTCTTGTCACACCGTTTAGTCATGTAAACATCATGTCTTTGATCCTGCATGTTATATAAAGTGTTTTGTTGTTGATGTGTTTATTATTACGTTGTTCTTCCTCTGACACCTGAGGTTAAATACTTGCAACAACTGCATGAATATAAAGCAGGTTCCATGTGTCTGCTGTGTTCAAAGCCAGACTGCTGCTGATGTTTGTCTTCTTAAGGCCAAGGCTGTAACAGAGAACAAACACAGATAACAGATCATTTGTGTTCCATCAAAACAGCCCCTCTAACTGTTTACTTTATCCCCGCAGATCCACATGTAGTATTGAAGAGGAAGAGAAAGCACTGCTTCAGATAAGCAGATGACATTAAGACTTTCTGCAGGGTGAGAAAGATAAAGACGATGTCAGCCTGCTAACTGCTCCACTTTAGTACCACTGCTTACATTTACCTACTTTACTGTGGTTCAGCAGTGGTTTCATTAGAATCTGAAGATGCTAACTGAAGGCAGATGTTCCGGCACAATAAGGGTCACATAGAACTGGGTTAGGTTTAGCTGAATTTGTTTATTAGAAGAATATCTTATGAACAACAGGATCAATTTTATTGAAACTCCTAATACAGTTTGTATCAGTATATTATCATTACACCAATACACAACAGTCATCTTAAGGCACCAAGAACAATAAATTAGAACTTCTAATCCCAAATACACGATTCAGATCCAGATTTCAATCCAATTACAGTTAATTCAGTACTTATAATACCATACACTACATTATGACATGAAAATTAGTAAAGTTATCATCATCATCATGTGTCAACCTGAGAAGCAACATTAGGGAAGAAAGAAACCAAACCTTCCACAGATATTGGTCTCAGCAGACAAACAGTATTTGTCCAGGTATACAGTAGTTTTTGTGGTCCAAGTGTAGTTTCTATTAGGGTAAAATAAATGGAGAAAAACAAAGATTAATGGCTTCCTTACATTGATTATTTA
>NW_013952668.1:177769-181830 GCF_001266775.1 Austrofundulus limnaeus
TATATAAAGACATACATACATACATGCCTACATTCATAAATATTGTCCATATATACACATAGACATATATATACACACTCATCGACATGTCAGAACCCCCTGGATCAGAACACCTGTTTGTGAGCAGTTGTGAACATGCGTGTATATACAAGATTTCTCCAATGGAATATTTAATAGTGACTGTGGAGGACCGAGACCCAACCCCCAAGACACGAGGCAGACATAGGGAAGACCAGAGTCCAAGGGCCTGAGAGGAATCCTGAGCGCAGAGCCTCAAGGGGCACCCGCACGGGAAGATCCGCCCACCCACCCCCCAGATCAGACCATAGGAGAGAACTGGGAGAGTCCCCCCAGCGACCACACGTACAGCCCCCGGGGCCAGCAGCGACAAACTCATGGGCCCCACCGGCACCCGCCATACCAAAGCAGACACAATACTAACCAGTGAGCTGTCAGACTCATGATGAATCAGTTTTTAGCCCTGATGCCTCACAGCAAGAAGGTTCTGGTTCAATCCCAGCTTTGGACCTGAGGGTCTTTCTGTGTGGAGTTTACACGTTTGCGTTGAGCTTGTGTTTTCTCCAGGAACTTTGGTTTCCTCCCACAGACCAAAAACATGCATGTTGGGCTGCCTTCAAACCCTACACAAAAAAATGACATGTGATCTCAATGGGATTTGCTTGCTTAGATAAAAGGCTAATGAATGAATAAATATTGCTCCAAAAATACTGCTAAATTTTTCAGACATCTTGAGAAAAAAAGATTTGCTAGAGTCCAGAAAGGATAAATGCAGAAGCAATGTTTTTACATACTTTTTTCTGCATCAGTTTGTTTGGAAAATGATGCAACAGATCAACTTTTGAAGTCAACCTTATTTGGAATGGCTGCCACTTCTAATCATTCTTAAAACTCCCAAAACAGCTATACCTTAGTTAATTTTACAGACATTGAGCTAACTTACGGTGAGCAACACACATGAAGCAAAATCTTAGCTTAAAACTTTACCTGTTCACAGATGTTTTCTGAATAACTTCAGATCTTAAGAGGGAGAAGTTTTAAAATGCATGTATGATCAAATCAGATGTCAAAAATAAATAAATGTAACATTGTAAAAAAAAAAACCCACATCATCATATGTATTGCCTCTAACACACATTTAACACACCACAACAGCTAATTTTGCACACAGACAGCATGTGATTGTTGTCTCTTTGTTTAAAGGTTTACTATTCTTATAGGATAAATATTTATAACAAAGACAAGCACATCAGTGTTGATATATACTGACTTTGAATTAAAGCATAGCTTGATGCTGTGCAGATCACAATACAGTAAGTAATGTTGGGTAACATTGAACCAGGTACTGTATTTTAAGAGTATGCACATAATCATAATTGTTTGTTACCCTTTTGGTGTGACATATCAACCATTGAGTACAAGGTGATGGGTCAGATTTGGCAACAAGTCCAAAGTTAGGAGAATTTTTGTTATTAAAAAATACCGTTTTTTCACCACATTATTTTTGTGTCATCTATGACATGAACGGGTGAGCTAATAACAGGGAAAACATGCTAAAAATCAGAGTAACAGCATGGTTTCTTCCTGAATCTGGTCTTTTTTTTTCTTTAAAGAAGAATTTTTGGTCTGAGATCTCTGTGTATATCGCTCCCAGAAAAAAGCTGGAGGACATAATGAATGTTCCTGGCGGGCACAGCCTCAGTCTGGAGAGTACATATATGTGATGGCTCAGGATAGCAGGTGCCACTGAAAGGTAAACTCAGGCAGAGTTTAGTTATGAAATAGAATGAGGTGATTTATCTCAATAATGACTCCCTTTTTATGGTTCAAGGCAATTTCACTGTCTAGAGGCATTTTGTTTCCTCACTTCCTTCTCAGGCTGAAGGTTGTTTTCAAAGGAAGGCAGAGCTAATAGGATAGCCTCTCCAATCAAACCGAGAAAGTGAAGAAGCTTTAGTAACTCACAAATGAGCCATGGTCAAGTTAAGTCGAGTCAACTAGAGAGGAGACAATGAACGGAGAAGATGGAGCCAAAGCACCTTCACAGAGGACAGACACAGTTCATCTGTCTTTTTATCTCTCAGTTAGACGAGGTGAGAGACTTCAGCTTCAAAACAAACTGCATTGTTCTTCCTTTTGACCCTTTTTAGATCATTTTGCCTTGTAGCTGCATCTCTATATGCCAATCAAAAAGCTTGCAATCAAACTAGCAATAACACAGTTTCCCCCATAATAACATGGCAACATTACAATCGAGCTTAAATTTATTGCTGCAAGGTTTTGGAAATCTATCTGCAGAAAGCTGCATTCAGGCTATGAGAGGTTCTAATCTGTTCCACTGCAGCTGGGAGATACTCAGGTTCTTGATCTCTTCTGTTACTGTTTATTTACCCATTTCAAATTACCAACTGAAACATGCAGAGTGATAAAAAAAACACAGTAAATAAGCTGATAGAGTGGAGAAAATGCTTCCAGGTATTGTTCTGAAAAAAATTTAAAAAAATAAATAAAAAAGACTGTTGTTGATGCTAAGGTTTGAAGGAGTTTAGAATGCAGGAATACAAACTAACCTGATTAGATCAATATATATATATCAATGTAAACAGGGAACAGGTGTAGAAGGGCATGGCAGGCTGGCTGGCAAGGTGTGACAATGTCTGAACTAAGATGAGCCCCAGATCAGTAACTGAACAGCACGACAGAGCACAGTGATAAAAACAACCTATAGAATTTAACCAAAAAAATTGGGGTAACAATTTGCAACCAATTTACTTGGGTAGATTTAACCAAAAACTATTAGTAAAGAGTATCTAATGTCAACAGCTTTAAACCACTTAAATACATTAAGTAAAGTCTACCTAACTTTTTTGGATTTATTTCAGTACCAATTACCCTAATATTTTGAGTAATAGTAACACTTTGTGTGTGGATGCACTTAGTTTATTTGGGTAAATTTAACTAAATACTTTTAGTAAACAGTATCTAATGTCAACAGCTCTGAAACACCAGAAAAAATTAGGTAATATCTACCTAATTTTTTTTTAAATGTTAAATACTAATTACCTTAAAAATTTGTGTAATACTAATGCTTATGTCATCGTGGGTGTAGTTATAAAGATAAGTATTATTTACTAGGAGAAAGTTACACAAAAATGCATTTCAAACAGTAAAACTTCCAATCAATTTTGATTTAATGAACATGCTCAAAAAACAAACAGTACCAAATGAAAACATGTACTACATTTCCAACTGTGCTACACTCTTTTTTAGCAAAATATACGCATATTTATTTTGAATCTTGAACAAAATTTTTAGACTGCAAATGCAAGGCTGCACAATTATGCAACACAGAAATGCAATTACTCACTCGAAACTTAAACATATGCTTTGAACAATAAAAAAGAAGACAAAAAGATATTTTTACTGCAATACAAATGTTTTCATTACTGGCAAAACATCTCAATAATAATATTTATTTCCCCCTAAAACCATTGAGTCAGTGTGACATTACTTTGTTTTTAAAAACATTAAAGTTTGTAGTGGGTTTCTGTGGAGGACTGAAACTGACAAAAGTAGAAATAAAAGCCAGAATATATAAATGGACCAATAAATAGTCAAATAAATTAATGCATAAATAAAATACACACAACTAAAAAGCACAAAATAAATTAATTTGAAAAGAAAAAGCTTTACCTAATATTTTTTTATTTTAATTGACCATTTATTTTTCCAGCTTAGTTCCAAGAAATTTAATATTTTAACATAATTTACATTTTACTGTTTTAAAAATGTTTTGTTTTTACTTGTACTTGCTTTACCTCATGCATTTGTGTCTCTTCAATGTTTATATTTATTATTTTTAAAAACTTCCTGAAGTCAGCATTTCTCTGCCTTTTTGATTTTCTGCATTTCTGCTTAATTATTCAAATAATACAAATAAGGTAGTTCTAGGGTCAGCTCCTCTCCTAGTTGTCAACAGACAGGAAGGAGAATGGATGTGCAGACCGACTGTACATGCTTATGCTTGAACTTTAAACTACAGC
>NW_013952668.1:182473-185585 GCF_001266775.1 Austrofundulus limnaeus
TGTTTTTAAAAACATTAAAGTCTGTAGTGGGTTTCTGTGGAGGACTGAAACTGACAAAAGTAGAAATAAAAGCCAAAATATATAAATGGACCAATAAATAGTCAAATAAATTAATGCATAAATAAAATACACACAACTAAAAAGCACAAAATCAATTACAAATAAATAAATAAATAACACACACCACAAAAGCACAAAATAAATTAAACTGAAAAGAAAAAGCTTTACCTAATATTTTCTATTTTAATTGGCCATTTATTTTTCCAGCTTAGTTCCAAGAAATTTAATATTTTAACATAATTTACATTTTACTGTTTTAAAAATGTTTTGTTTTTACTTGTACTTGCTTTACCTCATGCATTTGTGTCTCTTCAATGTTTATATTTATTTTTTTTAAAAACTTCCTGAAGTCTTTGCATTTCTCTGCCTTTTGATTTTCTGCATTTCTGCTTAATTATTCAAATAATACAAATAAGGTACGTCTAGGGTCAGCTCCTCTCCTAGTTGTCAACAGACAGGAAGGAGAATGGATGTGCAGACCGACTGTACATGCTTATGCTTGAACTAACTGCACTAGCATGCACACTAAATGCTCTTTCCTGTCTGTTGACCAATAGGAGAGGAGCTAATCCAAGCAGGACCACCCATCTTATTTGGATTTATTTACAGGTGATAATAATTTTGGAAGCAGGGAACTGTCTGTGGAGAATAGGAGGGCAATAGTTAAGTAATGAGAAAAAAACACGGAATCAAAATATATCCAACAGATGTCTGAGAGCAGTACTTCCTTTGCTCTAGGCGTGGGGATGAGTGAGATGGTCCTACAAAGAACCAGAGAGGGGCGTGGAGACTCATGGGATAGTGACAGGCAAGGGAGCAGAGCTGATAGATTTCACAAGACCAGGTAAAAGGCTCAGGTAAGTGGGTTCCCATTAGTTCCACAGAGAGACTCAGGTACATCCACGAGGAAGATTTCAAGAAAAATATAGAAAGTAAACACAAGGAAGGAGGTTGACTGGGGTGTTCAATTGCCAGCAGTAATGTTCTCATGTTGTCCACCTTATGACAGAGCTAGGTTGGTTAGAACCCCAAGTGCAGAACTGAAATGATCTAGGCAAAAAAGGTGCAAAAGGGCTTTATTAAACAAAATCAAAAAAGCTGGTGTGTCAGCAAACAAGATACTAAGGTTTAGCTTGATACAATAACAGGAAGAACACAACAGACTGACAAAGACTGAAGACAGAGAACAGAATATAAAGAAGAAAGTAATGAGAACAAACAGTAAACACCTGGGGGAGAAACATGAGGAGCAGGTGAGAGTGGGCGGGGCTGGAGCACAGGCAGACAGGAGGAAGAAAACAGATGACAGACAGAAAACTAAAATAAAACATTAACACAGACACAAATGAAAACACCTTACCTTTGGTTGCTACCTGTTCAGATGGAATGTCTTGAAGAGTGTTTGCATGATCATCAGTATTTTTGATTCTGTAAGTCTAAAGACTGCAGGTTCTGAATGCTGCTTGTATTACTCTGGGTTGGTGGCTGGAACATTCTGACAGGGTGTCTGAACTGCTGGGCTCTTATCTCTGCCTTGCCACTCAAGTCTGCTAAAACACATGGTGAAAGTGAACATCCACATACCGAGGCACAACGAAATACACAAAGACTATCCATCCATCCATCCATCCATCCATCCATCCGTTATCTATAGCTGTTTCTTCCTTTCAGGGTCACAGGGGTCACTGGTGCTCATATCCAGCAGTCACAGTTTGAGGGGCGGTGTACACCCTGGACAGGTCGCAAGTCCATCACAGGGCCACACAAAGAGACAAACAACCATTCACTCTCTCATTCACCTCTAGGGACAATTTAGAGTTACCAATTAACCTAACAGTCATGTTTTGGTCTGTGGGAGGAAGCCGGAGTTCCCAGAGGGGAAGGAGAGAACATGCAAACTCTACCCAGAAAGGTCCCTGGGCCGGGATTTGATCCGGTGACCTTCTTGCTAAGAGGCATCATGTCTACCAACTGAGCCATCGTCGCCTACATAAAGACCAATCAAATCTGTGTTCAGCTTCTGTGTTCAGTTATGTTCCTTGTGTTTTCATTTGATTACACAAAGACTAATCAACTGAAAACACAAGGAACAGAACTGAACACAGAAATCACAAAACACTAAAAACAAACTTTAAAAAAGAAAAAAAAAACTAACAATAGACAAATAAAAACACTGCTACACCATAACCAAAGCCCCAGATCTTGACAGTAGACATACACCCAGTGATTACTTATTTTATTGATCATTGTTGTCAATGAGAAGAGCTTCTAAATTTGTCTACCTGGTAAAATAATAATTAGTATTATCAATATTGATATTATTATTTTTATTCCTGAAAAATTAATTAAAATTTATTCACTAGTCATGGGATATTTTGCTTACATGACAAACATACACGCACACAAGCAGTTACATTATCTCCCACTTTTTTGGTAATTAAGACATAAATAGAGATGGTTTGACAATTGTACTATTTAAGTCAAAACATTGATTTGACAAAGTTTTGAAAACAAGAAAAAAGCTTTTTAGCTGTAGGAGGCCTGCTGGTTGTCCTGTTAGTGCTGTTACAGAGCTTTATGGAATTAGAGGCTATTGAATTTTGCATGTTTGTTCACAGGGGTGTGATATTTAGAGCAGAGCATATCAATCAAGCCATTCATAGTGGTTGCTGTTTCTGTAGTTCACAGAATTTCTTGAGACACGCCAGGCTTGTTGAAAATGCAAATTTTGCATCATGTTTGCCAAGGCTCTGATCAAAATAAAAAATCATTTTTGTTAAGTACATTTGTACACACAAAGAATTTACTTCATTTTCCTCAGGGTACAAATAAATGTCACAAATTTAAATATATACACAGACAAAACAAATGCACACACTGCCCATCTATGGGCAATATCAGGTTGCAGAAAAATGTCAACGTGAGCAGATACTAATAACAAAACAGAGACTGAGAATGTAATATAAAAAGTAAGTGAGTTTATTATATACAGGTGCAGGGGTCTTGGGGACGGGACCTGGGAACAGAGTAATGGTAGAGGTGAGTAATGGGT
>NW_013952668.1:189480-190800 GCF_001266775.1 Austrofundulus limnaeus
ACAGTGTTGTGAGCAGAAAGTGCTCCAGTTCTCGACCCTCTTTTCTTTCCAATTAATAGTTGGGTTATGTAAAGACAACCATGGAAAGCCAAAAATTACTTGTGGAGAAGAAGAATCAAAAACCACAAACTCACCGAAGTCATGGTGGTTTCCTGACACTATCAGATGTAGACTGGGGACGAGTCCATTGACCTGGGATATGAGTTGTCCTGTGACGCCGGCGATGGAGCGAGGAGGATCGAGTGGAGATGTAGGTATTTCCAGTTGTTCCACTAAGTCACTTGAGATTAAATTTTGTTCAGCTCCTGAGTCCACAAGGGCTGAAATGGGTAGCTTGTTTTGTCCACAAACTATGGTAGCAGGAAGAAAAAACAAAGAGTTGGGGGAGAAATTGTTCGGTCTCGTCAGCCTCCCCTGTTCTACTGACGAGACTGCTCGTTTCCCCGCAGCGGACAAGTGGCCACGAAATGTCCCTTATTGCCACAATAAATGCATAATTTTGCTGCAAACCGTCTCTGTCTTTCTTCTGGAGTCAACCGTGTGCGTCCAATTTGCATTGGTTCAGTGGAATTAGCAGCAGCTGTGGCGTTAGGAAGCAGAAACTCACCTCCGATGAGAGGAGCGGGGATCCGGGGATTCTGGGAAACGTAGTTTCTTTCCCGCTTCCGTTCTTTCAATCTGTTGTCAATCCGAATAGACATGGCGATTAATTCATCCAGGCTTCCGGGTTCCTCCCAGGAAGCCAACTGATCCTTTAGTTGTTCCGTCAAAGAGTTAACAAAAATACCTTTTAATGCGAGCTCCTCCCAGCCTGCCTCCTCGGCCAAAATACGAAAATCCACAGAGTGCTCAGCTGCAGACTTATTACCTTGTCGGACGTTGATTAGTCACTTCGCTGCCTCCTCCTGCTGGAGGGGATGGTCAAACACACGCCGGAATTCTTGAATGAAAAGCTGAGAGGTGAGAGTTTCAGAGGAATGTGCAGATAAAAACGCTTGAGCCCATCTGAGAGCTTTCCCTTTTAAAGCTGACACAATATAAGTTATTCGAGCTGAATGGGTAGGAAATAGTGACGGTGAACGATCAAAGGCGAGTCGACATTGGAGCAAAAATCCGGCACAGTGATTAATATCTCCGTCAAAAAGTTCAGACGGGCGGATATCTGGTTCTCTAGTCACTATAGCTGGTGAGGGGGGCGTGGCAGCTGGTGGAACAACAGGGGTGACAGGGAGAACAGTATTTAATTTTCTGTCAAACGCGGAGATTTGTTGTGTGAGCTGATTTAATAGTGCTCTGGTTTCCTGTTGTTCTAAGTATAAC
>NW_013952668.1:191290-198704 GCF_001266775.1 Austrofundulus limnaeus
CTGGCTGCACATGGGACTCAGGAGAGTGCAGTAAGTGTTTCTCAGGCAGGGAGGCAGGCGTGCTGGAGGTCGCTTCTAGAAAACAAGAAAGGGCACAGGTAAGATAATTTCTGGTTCATAAACACAAGGAGCAGGCTGAGCTCGTACCCAACAGAGGCGATGCTTCAGCGATGAGATGAACTCCAGCTCTGCCTTATAAAGCCTGCAGCTGATGAGTCCCAATCTGGTGCAGGTGTGGGTGATTAGTGCAGTGCCCAGAACAGGAGGTAGGGGGTGAAAACATTAAAATGCCTCAGGCAATAAAGATGAACAATATCAAAATGGTTCAACCAATAACCTGCAAAGGTTTTTTACTTCCTGCTTTCAAATATTTTTCAAAAGTAACTTTTTGGTTTGAGACAATCTACAGTATCTGAAGTGGCAAATGTACTTTGAATAACAACATGTTTTATTAACTGTATGTTTTACATTAGACTGGCTTCTCACTGTGTGACAGTCTCACTGCAACATAAAACATATGAACAAAAATTGGTGGTCTCTGCAGGGTCTTAGTGAGGTCATCAAGTGTGTAATTAAGTGTGTTCCCCACAGTGGCAGGCACAGTTTCACTGTACTGTTATCTGTAATCTCCTACAGCGAAGGTAATTTTTCATTTAGCAGATTAGCAGTTTTGCAAATTTTGGAAAGTATTAGCAGACCAATTAGCTTCCAGTAAATTTATCTAAACTAGCTTTTAATTCACTAACAAAAGTGACATTTGTTCATGTCTGTTGCAGCCATATATCCCAAAAAATTGACCAACTAGCCTGTCACTGTTTCAGCACTACACACCTGTGTCATGCACCATTTGTATGCGTGTAGCACTTTTCACATTTGTGTGTTCATACGCAGGGCTATAACTCTGGTTTAGATTAGTCAAATTGCACAAATGACCCCACCCACCTTCAAATATATAAAAGTAATAAATCAAAATCAACAGGTTGTGTTAGTCCCACCAGTGTCCAACTGGAAGGAGCTAAAGATGTGTCATGAGAGTTGCCTTCGTCCACTCAAATCCTTGTAATCTGGTTAGAAAGACGTAATTTTGGTTTGGAAAAATGTCCCAAAGCTGAAGCACTTTGGGACATTTAATCTCTCAGTTTATACAGTTTTATTCCAATAGATTGATTCAGGGACTATACAGCAAAATGTTTTTCAAACACTAAACACACTGTAATTCTGGTTTTATGTGCTTGTTGTTTGGTAAATACTGGTTGGATTGTGATTAAATTTACAGTTTTGGTATCTATGAGATATTTGCTTTCAGCAGACATGTTGACTGTGTGAAGAAACTGTGGGGTTACCAGCTGAGACCAAATGTTGCATTGACGCCCATTTGTTTACTTGCTTATTCAACTTCCAAATACAAATTCCTAGACTGTGGAATGCCCTTCCACCCTATCTAAGATATCTTGATAACACTGACTCCTTTACAAAACAACTGAAAACACACCTTTCCACTCAAGCATTCAACTGCATGTATTCAACACCTCACAACTTGAGTTTATAAGCCCTGACTAACAAACATGTGAGTTATTCCAGTCTAGTCTCCATCCCCTCCACCTATAAGGGTGAGAGATAAATTGAACTCCTTTTTGTTTTTGTTTCAAATATTGAATGTATTGAGTGTATAATTTGTACAGTTATTGTGATATATTTGCTTTTTCTTTCTGATAATGGATGTACAGCACCTTGTGAAATCCTTTTCTGTGAAAGGCGGTATATAAATAAACTTTTACTTACTTACTTACTTACTAACTGCTGTGGTTTTAATTGTTTGTAGGATATAAAAATGGGTTTTATGAGCTTTTATCCAAGTTTCTGACTCTCCCATGGATACCGTGTCTATGTTTAAATGGCAGAACTTTAGTTAACAGAAAAAGTAAATAAGAAGTGCAATTCTACCCACGGTACCATGGGTAGTAGGGCTTTCCTTAGCGGTTATCACTTAGCTTTAGCTTCTGCTGGATATTAGCTGTTTAGTTTTTGCAAAGTTATTTTTTGTCAGCAGATTAGCAGATAGATAAGCTAACTTTTGGGTTAGCTGTGCCTACTATGTCCATTATGGTTTTAATCTTGCATAAAACGTCTGTCACTAGATTGTTGTGGTTTATCATATTGGAATCTTGGATGGAAGGGTGTGGCATTGTTTATCTATGATTTGGGCCTATGTTCACCAGAGTGGCTTTGTTGAAAGCAGGACTAGTCTCGCTGACCTCGGGTCTAGGTTATGAGTGTGATCCTAACAAGGTTGTTAAAACAAGCTAGTGCAGATTGAAATGGTCCAACAGAGTCTTGCCAAGGTGTGTGCATAGAGCATGGAAAGGGTGCAGGAGAGCATCATGGTGATGTGGAAAATAGCAGGAAAAACTTATTTGGGTAGTACCAAGAGTGTTGAAGCAGCATGGCTACTTTCACACTAAAGGAAGACTTTTATTTTGTAATCTACATTTGCTGTGACACAGCCATGTTCTAATGGGTCGTGAAGAGTCTAGAAGAGTCGTGAAGGGTCATTATACAATGTGACCGGGGGGCTAACGGAGGATTTGTGGTTTTGTCCTGTGTTCAATGGTTTTTCTTTTCCCAGAGGCAATCTGTTTCTCCACACCACTGTTACACAGTTGTTCAGCCTCCCTGGGGCCACATTAGAGTTAACACTCAAACATTTGGGTTAAATGCTGCAAACTACAGTGTGGAATAACTCCAGTAGACATTTCTGGGTTGTTCAATGAATCATATCTAACACATTTATCTATCCATTGACCTGAGTCACTTAATCTCACTGTGTAAGAGAGATCATTAGTCAGAGAGCTTCAGACTGAGTTAGTGATCAGAATCTCAGACATCAGAGTGAGCAGATTGGCCAAAACAAGTCTGGCTGATTAAGGTCAGTCATGTCTTGTAGAGACTTTGTAGCTTTTTTAATGGTCATTAAGTCCCAATGACTCGATTCTAGACCAATAACAGTAATGTGCTTACAGTGAGAAAGGCCTTGGGTCACTCCTATGTTTTAATTTCGTGTCCCTGCTCTTTGAAAAATCTCCCAAGTCATATACAGTACATGAAATAAAATGATTAGCATTAAATAAATGTGGAGAAGAGTTGATGTGGGTCTACTCAAACCTAGTTTTAATTAAAGACCTAACCTTCCTTGAAAGAAAACATTTCACCAGCCCTTTATAGTTTAAGATGGCTTCCACAGCCATGCCTTGTGAGATGTGTTATTGCTCAAAGTCTGAGCTGAGTGTGGCTCACGGCTACTAAAACATAAACTTTACATTATTGTTATTTGAATGCGTTTTGGCCATTTTTGTTAGCAAATTAAACCGTTTTAAACTGGTTTGACCCTATATCTATGCCAGTTGCTGTTTACATTATTGTGGTATGAAGGCAGAAAAACATTGGAATAATGCCAGAAAAGTCTGCATGTATGGTCGTAACATAATCGTAACATCATTACTCTCTGCCAGTTTCATTCCAGTCACTCTAGTCTTCCATGAGATATTATACTAACAAACAGGGTGGATACCAAATCTTGTGAAATGTGTTAAGTCCATCCAGCCATTTTCTCCTGCTTATCCGGGGTTGGGTCGTGGGGACAGCAAACTAAGCAAAGAGACTCAAACTCTCTGTCACTTGGGCCAGCTCCTCTGGGGGACTCCCTAGGCTTTCTCGGGCCAGCTGAGAAACAGTCCTTCTCCCGCTTATTTCCACATCATTCAAGGCAGGTTTGAGATGTAGAAGGAACGTTAGAATGTGGAGATAACTGTGGCAGGTGAGAGAATTGCATTATCCAGTCCAAGTCTCAGCTGTCAGGGAGAGTTCACCAGCCACACCAGGGTTTGGGATCTGTTTGGTTTTGTTTGAGCTTTTTTCCTTTTGGTCTGCCTCTTATTGGCTTGACTGTCTGGGATTGGATGATGGGTGTGTGGCCTTGGTGGTCCACACACCCAGGCCACACACACCTTTGGCATTTCTTTTGTTTTTGGTTCTCTTTTCCATTCTGTGCAGTTCTTGCACTGATATATGAGAGTTTATGTCCTGGTTTGTGTTGTTGCAGGATTGTGTTGAGGTGTTGTGTTGTGGGGATGGTGGACTTTAGGGTTTCTTCAAGATTTCTCCTGTTTTGGTTACAGTTGATGTCATTACCAATAAGAATATTATCACTGTCACTGTTATTTATTTTTTTTATGTTAATCACTGTGTTTAGCTTAAATGTCACTACATTTGCTACTATCAATATTTAATTCGGTACTTTAATTATGGCAGTTTATTTTTAATAATTAAACATTTATTGAAAGGCAAATTTACATCAGTACAACTTAGGTTACCTAGAAAACCATCATTTCAAACAAATTTTTAAATAGAATTAGGTTTGAATACATTTTGCCTTTTTTGTGTATTTTTTGTGGAAGTTTATGGAACAGTAACAGTGAGATAAAACAATCTAAATCTCTTTCTGCGATTTTAAAAAATGAAAACCATTACGATGAAGTGTTATAGTATTGAATAAGCTGATGCTTTGTATATGTATTCTTTTTGTCTTTTAGCTCGTTTTCTGTGTATTTCTTCGAAATAAGGCTTTAATAGGCTTGAGTTGAATAGCTAAACTTCTTTTTTATGTAAATGAGGGCAGATATATGTTTGTACTTTTTGTGCTCCTTTAATGTATGATATTTTTGTTATTATATCAACTACTCATATTTATTATTGAGTAAATGAAATACATGAAATGAAATAAAAAATAAACTGTTGTCCACATCTGCAATAATATCAGCGAGTTCTTGTCTTACAGCAAGATTGCTTCTTCAGTCAACAATAACGTGAAGAAATAAAGATTGTCTGCTGCATTTGTCAAAGTTTGAAACCTAAACACAATGTGTTTGAGCCTGGAGGTATCGGGGTTGATTTTCAGCTACTACCACATGACAGAAACTAAAACTGGAGGTAGTGTTTAGTGGCAGATAGTTTTCCAGAGGTGATACTGTTCATTCATTCTCTCATTGCTTCACCTTCTCTAGGATTCTATCAGTTGTCTGCATATTTAGATTTAGGCAAAATAATTCAAAAACTGTAAATAAATATAATACTTTGCTCCTAAGGTTGAAGAAATGTGTCACAATCCCCTTTTGGTTTTAGAAATTTGAGTCCACCTTGCTCTTGCTTGTTGAATTTGACCAGTGATCACCTGTTTTTGACCTGATGTCATGTAATGGACTGATGTCATGTAATGGACTGATGGAATTGTGTGTAAATGGTTGAGAGAAAAAAAAACCATTAAGTGAAAAGGGGTCCATGTTGGAACGGCATCCTGCTGACACTGAAACAGATTGATGAAGACAGCCGCACCATGTTTCCTATAACTGGAAATTCATCCATCATGTCTGTCCTCTTTGTTGTGTTGAGCAGGTAGAGCTGCATGATTCAAAGAGAGGAAGTTAACTGGGACCAGCCTTTTACATGTCAACTGTAATACTATTAGTAATAATAAGGTAACATAAATAATGGTAAAAAAATACTAATGGTAACAAAACTAATGGTAAACATGCTTACTGTATGGTCATGACATTAATAGTAACAAGGCTAAAATAAAATAAAAAAACTATAAATAATGGTAACAATACTAAAAGTAACAATATGAATGTTGGCAATACTAATGGTAACAATACTAAAATGAAAAAAAAAAACTGATGGTAACAATATTAATGGCAGCTATACTGAGTGGCAGACTGTGCATTTTACACCTAGGCCTTCAATTGGAAGAGAATTAGGTGTGTGTGTGTGTGTGTGTGTGTGTGTGTGTGTGTGTGTGTGTGTGTGTGTGTGTGTGTGTGTGTGTGTGTGTTTGCAAATCAGGGGGAATCTGTCTAATTTACAGACAATCTGTACAACTTCATATGGCTACAAAAAGACCAATAATACACAGAAATGCAGAACAATATGCTGCTGCACTACAGACAGGTGTCTCTGCACCACAGGCAGGTGTCTCACGAAGCCAGAATGAAATTTATTACTCAAGCAACTAATTTAACAAGGTTTCTCAACTGCAGCCAAAGCTGTGCCATACATTACCAACAGCATCAATATAGAGATAACTGATAACTAAATAAAACATCTAAATAACATATAATACTCACCAAAACTTTTTATTATCTGTTTACAAACTCCAACCTCTTTTTTTCCTCAAGAAAAATCCGGCTCCTCTGTCATACAGGACCTCATGGTGTTTTGTTTCAACAGTCCTTTTCTACCAGCATCATGAAGCTAACACTGAAAGTCCAGTCTGCTCTGTTCTTTTGTATTTGTGTAGTAAGTTTTAATTTTCTGTAAAGCTGAGAATGTCTGCCCGACTTTTAGTTTGTAAGACGCTACAGAAATCTAGTTTCCCGGTTCTGACTCCTGCTCTCTGATCAGCCAATTAAATGACGTGAAAATGTTGACGCTGTGCGAGGCCAGCTCGCAGGCTCTGGTGTCTTCACCTCAGTACTTGATTGGTCAAAGCAACAGAAATGCTTCCATTTGTTTCACCCTCCCTGTGCCTTCACTGCTTGTTCTGAAGGCCTGAGGCAGATTTCTGGACCCTAGTAATAGACGATGATCGAAATATGATTGGATAAAATCTCTAAAATAAATACAAGCTGCTGGAAGCTGCGCAGCCAGGAGAAAAGCTATGAAACGAAGAGAACAAATGTTTCAAAAATAATAATGTCCTAATAATAATATTAATAAATATTATAATAAATATAAAATATAATATCATGTAAACTAGTGATTCTGGTTGTATTTAGGCCAGCAGAGAAGGCTTTGCTAGCCCTGACAGCACACCACTGGCCATACAAGTAGTAGAAATCCAGTGGTAACAATAATAATGGTTGCAATTCAAATGATACCAATATTAATGGTAGCAATATGCCCTGATGCATCTCAGCAATCTGTCCGTCCAGCCGTCCGTCCGTTTTCTTCCACTTATCTGGGGTCTGGTAGGGGAAGCAGCCGCCTAAACAGAGAGACCTCTCCCCAGCCATTTGGGCCAGCTCCTCTAGAGCAGGGGTTCTTAACTTTTTAACCACAGGGCCCAATTTGTTGAACATAAAGAGGCACGAGGCTCCGTCAGACATTACCAATGTATAGATCAAAATGATAATTATTCTAAATCTTGGTTTAATGTGTATTGTATTTGCATTATAACTATATTAAATACATTTACAGTATAAAAGTAAAACTCCTGTCAAAAAATCACAAGACACAATTTTGACAAACATTATTTTATATTGTAACCTGCCCAAGTCAATTATTTGTCAACAGACCACACACACACACACACACACACACACACACACACACACACACACACACACACACACACACACACACA
>NW_013952668.1:199030-202704 GCF_001266775.1 Austrofundulus limnaeus
ATATATATATATATATATATGTATATATGTATATGTATATATGTATATATATAAGCTTCTATTTTAAAGTTTTACAATAAAATACAAGTCAACCAGTGGGTCCAGATTTGGGTGAACATCAGCACAAAAGCCTTTTTCACTCATAAAATGTTTTGGTAGACTTGCTGATCATCAAATGTGTGAATAAGAAAAAAGAAAAAAGAAAATGGCATGAATGCACAACTCTACTGGACATGCAATTTTATCAAACAGCTTTGTAAATTTCTGCCTGTTAATGTCAGACCAACAGACTTATTTCAGTCAAAAAGAGATGAAGTGCTGCTTTAGGACTGCATCCATTCAGTCACAACAGTACTTGTCAGACTCTTCAGTTTAGCTGCTGGAAAGCTTTAACTAATTGTGTCAAACTCAGTGACCTTGTTCAGCTGCTGATGACAAGGTGCCGTCATACAGCTCTGATCAGATGTTTGGATGTCAAGATCATTCTATACTGAGTTTTTTAAACCAATCGCTTTCCAAGTGAGATGATAACTCCTGTGGCCAAAATTTTGGAGAATGGCACAAGTATTGGCTTTCATAAAGTTTGCAGCTTCAGTGATTTGTCAGATGTGTCTCTGATATGTGTCTAAGCTCTGTTGACATTAACAGAAAAACAATCTGACAGTCTTGTTAATTAAAAAAATACTAATAAAATAAAAACAAAATAACAGCACTTATTTTCAGTAGTTGAAGATTTTATTTTTATCCTGGAATAGAAGTCCAGTTGTTTTGTTTTTTAATTAAATTTACAGCAGCATATTTTCACATTTTAGTGAAATCTGGAACGGCATCATCACCAAATCCTTCTAAATGGCCTAAAACACAACATCATACATTTTATGTAGGTCTATTTGGTTGAGTGACTGATAGGTGATTATCTTGATTTGATTCTTATTTGGACAAATTGTGTTCAGCCCATAGACCAATTAGAGCATACATAGCATAATGTCCCCTCAGCATGTATGATTGTGAACCATAGTTTATGATGTAGACTGCAGATGGAACAATGGTAAATATGTGAATAAATACCAGGCTTGGGAGGTATGCAAGTGTTTTGGTAAATACATGCAAACTTCATTGGCACAAAATACTGGCTAAAAATAATTCAGCAGTATGGACACTTATTTTACAACTTAAAACCCCAAAAAGACATACGCTACATTTACATAGACAAGTAATTGGATTAAACAGCCATTCAGAATAAAAATGCATCATGTAAACACCTCATTTGGATTATTTTGGTCCGATTCAGCTCGATCCGAATTAATTTGTAATCGGAATGAGAGGGGTGGTTCATGCCGATTGATAATCTGAACTGCGAGAATGTAAACACTTAAACGGACCTGACTGCGCATGTCTTCTGACATTCATCCATCGGTTTCTGCACTTCTGTGGAGGGAGTGACAGTAGCGCTATAGTTTCCAGCACAGAACTTTTTGTTCTCCCATTGAATAAAGAAGGAAGACAAACAGCATGTGTCCCCTGTTGCAAGTTCATTCTGGGCGCTCAGAAGATGTTTTTTTTTATGTTCATCATGGAAGTAGAACTTCTTCTGTGTTTTTTTTTTAGGGTAAGTTAACAACTCTGCGCAAGTCAGTGCTTTTATTCTGAATAAAAGCCTGGTGCATGTAAACACTCGTCATGATCGGATTGTGCTCATGTAAACGATATCTGAATACATTTCAATCCGATCAAAGGATTTTGCGCATGTAATCATAGCTATAATTGACCATGTTTTGATCTGTTTGTCAAAATAAGAGGCAAGAGTCGTTCTGTGACTCCTGCTGCTCTCAGGTTGAGTGACAGGCAGATCTGTGGAGTGTTTTCCCACGCATTTGTCTGACTCTTTATGCATGTAAATGCTCAACATTTCTCTGTTAATAAAACATTAATCAACACTACACAGATAAGCCACACCCCCAGTAATAGCATATACCCCGGTATTTTCTAAAGGTTATACCTCCGTATGAAAATGATCAATACTGCCCAATCCCAATAAATTCACTGGATTGTTTGTGAAGAGGCTGGAGACACAAACCAAAAAATATTCAGATGGACAAACAGATAATTGAACTGATGGTCGATGTACTGCAGTAATGGGTATTTTGTGATTTAATGTCCTCAGTGTCGCTTTAGAGGGTCTTAACTTAAAGTGATCTTCAAAGGGTTTTAAACACTGGCTGATGTTTGCTTTGCAGAAAAATATTCACTGAAGCTGCAGCAGGAATAACTTTTTTATTTTTGCATCTCAGAAAAGTCATCAGTGTAAGCTTCTTTTTAAATCCAGTATACACTTCTTAAACACATCGTGTTTTGTTGAATTTTCCAGTATTGTTTGTCTGTTTTGACTTTGTTGATTAACTAATCTGCCTGACACTAAATTTAATCTAAACTCTATTTATACCTTATACCTAAAGCTAACCCCCAACCCACCAACTGCATTTCCCCTCATGGGGAATAGGCTTAGGTCCCCATAAGTACCAATTGGTTCCAACAAGTAGGTATGTATGCCAAAATGATCCCCACACTTTTATTTCTGTATCTTAACTCAAACCATAATCTTAATATCCATCCATCCATTCATTATCTATACCCATTTCTTCCTTTCAGGGTCACAGGGGTCACTGGTGCCCATATCCAGCAGTCACAGTGCGAGAGGCGGGGTAAACCCTGGACAGGTCGCAAGTCCATCATAGGACCACACATAGAGACAAACGAGACAAACAACCATTCACTCTCTCACTCACACCTAGGGACAATTTAGAGTCATCAGTTGACCTAACAGTCATGTTTTTAGTCTGTGGGAGGAAGCCGGAGTATTCAGAGAGAACACATGCATGCATGGAGAGAACATGCAAACTCTCCCTAGAAAGGTTGCTGATGGGCATCAGCTCTTCCAACTGAGCCACCGTGCCGCCCTCTAATCTTAACATGTTTAATGTAAATTCATTTCACACCTTAGTACTGTTCCTGATTCGAACAAACATTATACAGCATCAGGCCTGGGCTAAGGACTATTGGTCCTGAAAATATAAGTGAACATGTCCTAAAACAGGAATCAAACCAAAGTACACACACTGCACAGCCTCAGGTTGGCCCTTACTTGTTTGCACTAAATGGAGCATTTTTGTCCAGGTTGTAGGTCTTTTTTTTGCACAGTTGCCTGCACAGGCTAAGCTAAGCCTTATGGTGCTGATAATGACAGCTGTGAAAGGAGTGGAGGATTGAATGAAAAGCAGTGGGGGTGTGGGGGATGCTGCGTATCTAGTCACTCTGTCCTGCCATGCTTGTATTTACTATCCTTCTGTGTCCTGCGGTGTCACACTGGGGTGCACACTGCTCAACCTCACTTCCACTCTGTTTACCAGTGTAAGGGCTTATTTTATTCTACAAACCAATCCGTCGCCATACAAAAGTGGCATTTGGTGAGTTGGAGATAGCTTGCACTGCTTTAGTCTTTGTGGGCTGCAAAATTGCCTCAAAGCCAAGAATTTGTTGAGATAAAGGTCTGTTTAAATGAAAAATGCTGTATTTGGACATTTTCATGATAGTGGTCAGTAACTATAGATGGTCCAAGTAATGTAGTATTACAAACACAGCACACACACACACACACACACACACACACACACACA
>NW_013952668.1:202848-205066 GCF_001266775.1 Austrofundulus limnaeus
TATATATGCAATGGATATTATAATTTCATATGAACACGCTGTCATGTTTCCTGGTTCACATGGAATCATTAAATTGGTAATTCAGTGACATCAGAGGTGTGTTACACACGAATGTCAAAAAATATATATTTTGGAGAGTCTTTATTAAAATTATTTCTAAAGTGTAACTAAACCTTTCTCTGAAAGTATTACCCTGCCTCCATGCAAATTTGAAAATTTCTAACCAAGTGGGTGGTGACAAGAGACACTGAGGTGAGTCAGGACAAGGAAACGTGACAGCTAGCTTGACTTGACAAGGTAGTATTTCTGAGAACAGGTCTAGTGTGATCCAAATACAACAAATCTGCTGAAAACAGCCTCCTTCGTAAGTTTCACAAATCAAATAAATGTTTCACGAAGCACCAACTTGATTTTAAATATTTGGCTACAAGTGTAGAATAATCCAGTCCAGGTTTGATGTGTCTGTTTTAGTTTTTAAACTAGATCAGAATAAAAATGCTCACGGTAGTAAACAATTGGGTGGAATGACACTTTACCCATTTCCTGAAGCTTCAGCTTTGTGGTGTTAGTGAGTTATCTTCCCTACTGGTAGAAATAAATGTCAACAAACAGATTTATTACTGAGGGAATATTGAAGATGATGCAGAACAGCAACTTTGTAGTTAGTTTAAAAAAAATTAACCACAAAGAAGATTGTAAAAGTAAGTTTATTCTGTTTTTTTATATACATATTCATTGTGCTGCTCTTCAAGCTTAGCTGCCCTTTTTTTCTTGTTTTTTGTTCTCTTGCTCTGCCTGCTTCATTTCATATGTGTTGGGAACCAGCCGTCTTCTCTATTGAAAAATGGTGAGCAGTGGTGGGCGGCGCTAATTCAAAAATTAGTCCCGCAATTTTTAAAGCACTTATGACATAGAAATATTAGCGGAAGCTAATTTTAAAGAGCAAATTCAATTTGACACTTACTAGTTGGCAGCAATTAATGTACAATATATGCACAACACTGACAACTAGCGGTGTATGAACTCTTTTACAACTTAATTCTACAACCGCCGATTGCTGGGGATGTGATTTCCTCTTTGGCTCCTGGTGTAAAAATGAAAAAGTTGTTGAGGATTGCTAGTTCGGCTGATTCTTTAAAACATTGTTGAGGATTGCTAGTTGGCTGCTTCTTTGTCTTTTTCTTTTGTTTGTTGTAGATTTTTCATTGAAGAAGCAACAGTCAGCAAGGACGTGTACCCTAAGTGTATTTATCTAGGAGGGGTGCTTTTGGATGGATCATGTGTGTTGTGATTCATTGACAGCCATACCTTCCGCTGCTCAAGATAATGATGACTGGTAGACAATTAGTTATTAGCGGTACTGCATTTTAATTTTAGAAAGCACAAATCCACATAAATTATAAAAATTAGTAAGACCGCTAAAGCGCAAACAAAATATTTAGGTCCGTAATTAGCAAATTTGCACTTTAGCAGGCTGGTGCCCACCATTGATGGTGAGCATACAGAGCAACACGTGTAGTTAAGCCGCAGTGGAAGATTTTTTTTCCATCTCCCTCGTTATCAGTGGTTGAGTGGGTCTAAACTTTATCAAATCGAGATGCTGGCTCAAGGCACTGACTCAGCAATGCTTGAAAACAGTGATGCAAAGGCAATGTGTGTTAAAGTGATGTTAGCAGCATCATTGCTAACATGGAATAACTTGGAAAATTAGTGAGGTACCGACTTCCATTTTGATGTGTGGCTATATCTAAGCACAAGAAAGGTCATGGACAAAAACTGGATTGCCTCGTCAAAATCGAAGATGGCCACCGCACATATACATTCCGTATACGAAACCACCCCGATGATTTGAGGAAACTTCATTTTGTAGTTTTTATATTGTTTAAAAGAAAAGTTTTCTCAAATGATTGTGGAGGCCAAAGATCACCCCTTGGCTCCTCCGTTGAGCCTGATGGTGAATAAAATTGCTGCCTCTACTCACCGGGATCCATCACTCTGTTCTTCCTCAGACAAGAAAAACAAACTGGCGTTCCTTCTTCCACAGTTTGTCTCCTACCTATTTGAACTTGTTACACCGAAGCCATTAGTTTACTTTTATTCTCTGTTCAATTCCAATCCAGAAAAAACTCTCATCTGGGCGCACCCCCTCCAGGCCAAAGCCCGACAGGCCCAGAGGCCCCGAGCCCCAACAGGCAGTCACCAGGCCAGGCCGGCACAC
>NW_013952668.1:205443-207372 GCF_001266775.1 Austrofundulus limnaeus
GGCCAGCGGGCCACCCACAGGAACCAAGAGCCACACCTCAGGAGACTAAGCAGCACCAGGGAGGATGGAGAGCCAGCCCCGCCCCCTGGCGACCGTCCATGCCCCGAGCCCACCCACAGCCCAGGACCGCACCTGGCYGRCCGCCCTTCTTCAGGACCCCCTCCCCAAATGGCAGTCGGGGAACGGGATGGGAACAAAGACCCTGACACCCACCCCCCAACCCCCAGATGTACTGTTGGTGCGTGTTGTTCTATAGAGCTATCAAAAAAAGGAAAGAAGAACTTGGTCTATAATAAAGTACACACTGTAGAAATGAGTACCTATATGTTTTATATTATGTTCTACAACTACATATTAATGATTTCTGTGTTTACAGCTAGGTTAATAAATGTATCATTAACCATACTGATGAATGTGATGATCTGTAAAGCATCAGGCCAAAGAAAAGTGCCACAGAGAAGTTTTCAGGGAAACATTCTCTCTCTGCAGTGTGTCATATAAATGCCCTGCAACATATACAGAAGTGTGCTGATGGTCTTTGGATCCATTTGATCAGTTTTATCTGAGGCTCTTATGTCCTGCCCTGTGCACCTGCTGCACCTGCATGTCCCACACAACTAGATGGAAACTACATCACACCTAGGGAGGCATCAGGGCTTTCCCGTGAAAACTGAAGAAGCGGTGTGTACATGAGCGTGTCTGTGATGGTTGTAATGAAACAGGAAATTCACAGTTACAGTAAATTCACAAACTTTATTACAGCAGCTGGTGAGAGATCATTACAGAAATCTCCTGCTTCCTGCACTGTATCACTTTCTGCTAGTTTCTTCTCTCCTTCGCTGTTACAGCAGCACCCTCCGGTGACAAGAAGTAATAACTCCATTAGAACAGAGCAACCATGCTTTACTGGTTTAAACCCGAAAACCCAACACCTCCTCAGACACATGAAGCTACTGAAGCTCTCCAAGGCATCCTGACTTGCATTAATAACACGAACAGCATGAGATGAGCTGCCAGTCATCAGAAGATGATGCAAAGATTCTTAGTGTAAAAGAAACGTTTCAGTTGGGAGCTTCCTGTTTTGTTTGGCTGTGTCAGACTGACAGCTTGTAAAGGACTGTGATGATGGTGTCATTGTCACAATCAGCCCTAAATCCACTGAGCTTTATGAATTATGAAGCTCATTTTTTATTTTAGTGTTTAAGCTTGTTATAGATGGTTTTAGCTTAAAATAAACACGTTTTGTGACACAAAACACATAAAACACTTTACTGTAGAAAGTTAAATGTGACACCTTCACAGAGTTTTGCTCTGCTTGTATTTGTGCTGCAGACAGGAGTGCTGAGGTGACATAATGTCCAACCTGTGGGACTGATGAGTGAAAATAACAAGTTCTCTGTTTCTGTTTTGTTTACAATTTTAGAGACCATCACTAAAAATGTGTTTGTACTTATATCCAACCAGTTTCGATAGAGTTGCTGTAAAACTAGCCTGCGCTGCATTTTACAAATGATTTCACCTCATTCCGAGAATTACCCTCCTCTGCTGGACAAGCTAAAAAAACAAACTTGAAGTTAATTTTTTTAGAAAAAATGTTCAGGACCCTATTTAATCTCAGAGATACAGAACAGCAGCTCAATACTTTTCATATTTAGTTTAAAGTGCAGAGTTAAATGTAGGATCTCACTGAGCTGTGAATGTGAACAGTGAGCCGTGGCTGGGTTTTTGTGACCAGTTCTTTTTTGCATCTTATTTTAGTCAGCCTGCTTAACAGTCATCCCACATATGGGGTGCCGTTTTTAAAGTTACACAGTCAAAAATTACCACCAATATTTTTGTTTTATTTAGCCTTTTATAAGATAAAAAAACAGATTTATTTTTCAAAGTCAGTATTTCACCATATGATTTATACATTCATAAATGTCATGG
>NW_013952668.1:207503-213849 GCF_001266775.1 Austrofundulus limnaeus
TTAAATATTTAGGGATCTAGCTAAATATTTAAGTTAAATACTTAGGTGGCTAGCTAAATATTTAACTAACTAGCTAAATATTTAAGCTGCAACCTAAATATTTAAGTTGCAAGCTAAACATTTAGCTCAAAACTAAATATTTAAGTCTCAAGTTAAAATATTTAGCTTGTTTATTAAATATTGAATCTGTGAGTCAAATATATAGTTTATAAACTGTGACATTTATAAATGTATGAATCATATGGTGAAAAACTGACTTTGAAAAATATATCTGTTCTTTTCTTATTATAAAAGTCTGAATAGAACATAAATATTGGTGGTAATTTTTGACTGTGCAACTTTACAAACGGCACCCCATACACACGTTCATGACGGAATCTGCCGTAGTGCCCTTTTAAACAAATTTAGGCAGGGACTTATTTCACAAAAGTCAGATTTATAAATCCATCCAGGATATCCGCTGTAAACTGAGTTTGAACAAGCCTTCAACTTGTAAACAACTGGATTCAGTTGCTCTAACACACAGCCAGGCTTAAACGAAGCAGCACATTCAAGCCAGCTGTAAATGGTTTAGGTTTAATGCACGTTCACAGTTTGCTTACTAGACCCATCAGATGGATCGTAGATTTCCTGATAAGACATGCACCTCACTTCTTCCCAGCAGTGTAACAGTTAATCATGCATCATACACTGCTTAGACAAATAATAATAATAATAATAATAATAATAATAATAATAATAATAATAATAATAATAAATCAAGTCGCCACCTGGATTTAACTAAGCAAATACACATTAATGTGCCTCCTATTGAATAATTACTGCATGGGCAATTACATTTCCACTGGCAACAAATTATTTAATCCCAACTGGTGCAATGAGTTGCTTCTCATTTCTTATACAACCATGTCAAAAGACATCCTGTGGTCATGGAAAATATGTCATTCTGTTTGAGAAGGGTCAAATCATTGGCATGTATCAGGCAGAGCAAACATCTAAGGAGGTTACAGAAACTACTAAAACTGGGTTAAAAACTGCCCAACACATTATTAAAAACTGGAAGGATTGTGAGGACCCATCATCTGTGAGGATGCACCCATCATGCCTACTGCCTGTAGGGGCAGTGCTAGGATCTGGGGTTGCTGGACTTGGACAAGTCTGGGAAGCTTATTGAAACAATGCTACAGCAAATGTGTGCCATAATCAGAGCTAAAGGGGGTCCAATGAAATTTTAGTGTGTGTGACCTTTTGTTTTGGCCAGGCAGTGTATAAAAGATGAAGCAAAACATAAGCAGAGAAAGCGGGTAGGGTACAAATGAATGAATTGACTGTGTGACAATGAATGTTGAAATAATTTCACAAGTATAAAGTTATCATGACCGGAGGGACAGATCATTTCTTTGCAGGCTCTGAGAGGTTTAATTAATTTGGTGCAACTGTCCTCAGGACATTCAAAGCTGTAGCTTCAGATGTTTTCTGTCACAATGCAGCTCTGCTGATGGGTTGGGTTACTATTTTGAGAGAAATTTTCTGAACAAGCTTAAAATTTAAGCAACAAAACTGCAAGCCTCTGCAACAGGAGAAACACTAGAGCCTCTTTAAACATCTGGATACATAAGACCCCCACCCCACCCCAGATTTAAAACTGCTCACCAACAGTCAGAGAGTCTAGTTTATGTTGAGTTCCACGATGACTCTTGTGTTGGATCTGGAACAGGTTTGCGTAACCGAGTAATCAATCATCTGAACCGAATCCAGGATGCTAAGATTAGAGGAGTTGACTGAAGTCACTCTGTGTTTTATTCAAGAGTCAATTTAGTTGAAGACACCTGGATTTCCTTCAGATAAACATTTCTTTTCTCAGTCAAGGATTTTTGTAAATTCAACCTAAAAAGTAAAATGATCAAAGCTTTCAAAGCTTTTGCTGCTCCATCTATGAGAACTGAACCTACGTGCACATCTGTCCCTCCCCTCCCTGCAGAAGGTCATGATTTGCGTTTGCCTCGTCCACAGGACAGATATGTTGATTGTTCATGTTTGCTTGCTGTTGTAGCGTTGTTGTCATCTTTGTTCATATTTTCTGCCATTACCAGACCAATGTTCTTGATCATGTGAGGTTTATTCCAGTGTTTGTGGACAGAAATCCACGGGGGGTGTGGGGGGGGGGGGGCATGCATGTCCAGACATCAGAAGGGTTTAAAATCAGGCAGAGTGAAGCTTGTTTGTCGACTGCCAAAAGTAATTAATCTTCTTTCTCAATGTAAATTAATCGGATTAAACCTTCTCCTGGCCCACTGAATCTGCCTCTTGTAATGTGCTGAGTCGCTGGCTTCAGCCCTGGACTGGCTCTGCTCTAAGCTGGATTCACTGGCTTCTCTGCAACAATGGGTAGCACAGGGAGTCGGGGGTGTAATCACATTCTCCTGCTTGTCTGAATGCTTGTTTTTCACGGTTGGGGAAGGAGCTTTGGCCACTTGACCAGCATCATATTCTGACCTTTGGTAGACATTCTGAAGAGCTCAGGGAGGCGAGCCGGCAGAGATTTGTTGATGAGAGCTTCATCTGTGTGTCTCTGGCCGTGGGTCAAACACATGTTCTCATGATGCTCTGACCTTTGCTGCAGCATTCAAATTAGCATTCTGTGCCCTCTGCACCTCTTCTAGTGTGGTTGGCTTCTGGGTTAACATCCCAAAGTGGACAACTGGGAAATATTCACTTGTTCCTTAAAGCCCCGGGTCACTATGGTTTTATTTGTTGTTCCAGAATAATCCACGTGCACGGATAACGGTGACCTTGCATGAATGCAAATATGTTTGGAAGTTAACCACTGACTAATTTGTTTATGGAGTCATGTGTTGACCCAGTTCAAACTAACAGCTCCTGTAGTTATTTATTTAATTATTTTAATCACATTACAGCAGAAAAAACACGAGGTTTAAGTCCTGGCGTTCCTTGAAGGAATGCCTATCGATTCAGATCAGCTTTAAAGTTTAACGTGTTAAAATGACAGTGGTTATTTTATAGAGGTTTCAATAAAATACATCCGGTGCTTCATGATGTTTTTGTTACAGACAGTAACAGTTTTTGCTTGCTGTGTAATAAACAGCATCAAAAATTGGCAGAGAGCAGACAGGAGCTTTAAACTTCCATTACCAGCCATCTTCCAGCGATGCCATCTGCCAAAGGTTTAAATCTTAAGACACAATACAGCCCGTATTTACCTTCTTCGCCTACTGTCAGTGCTGTGAGTGCATTCATTTTAAAGCTGGCAGTGTGAAAGTGGAAATAAATTGTCTTCTCTTGTTTGAGTCTTGTCATTTTTTCTCTCTGCAGCTGACACACCACAAAACATCGGGCAGCATGTCGTACGGGTCCATAGACAGAGGCTCCTTTGGCAGCCGGAACCCATTTGGAGGCCCTACGAGTCAGGGCTACCAGCCAGTAGGTAAGAAGGAAAAAACTGGTCCTTTTAGAGAAAAAGCTCCTCTTCAATCTGCGCTGTAAAAAATAGCAAGTGTCATTTTTACAATTTTAGGATTCAGGCTTCAGTTTCATAAATACACAAATTTTCACAACCAAATTTATCCTCTTCCGCCTTTGAGAAAGTTTATTTATGTATTTACATCCCTTTGAAGCTAAAAAGGTAAAGAAGTGTTCCACAAGTTATGAAATCAGGGTTCAGATGATGAATAAACAAGGAAGATCTGTTTCACTGACAACCCTACTGGGACATTGTAATCAAGCAGAACACAGTTGGTTATTGCAGGCCCTTTAGGGTTGTACTAGGATCCCACATCAACGATAAGGGGTCAACACACAACAGCATGGCTCAGTTGTTGAGAAGTTAAAACAGGATGGGCCATTCTGAAATCATGTCCTCCGACCATGAGCATCTGATTATGTTTGTCATTAAATAGAGGATTTGTTGTCAGGAATAATAAAAATCTAAGAACTGGGTGGGGATGTTGGGGCTGTGGTTGGAGGAGGTTGCGTGCTTGGTGGGCACATGTGGGTGTTTATCTGAATAAAACCAATATTTTTTGATTCCCTAAAATGCCAAAATTATTGTGAACTGTAGACCCTAATACTATTGTATGAACAGAAATAGTCTGGTGTGTTTGACAGCACTGTGCTGCAGCAAGTTGGACTGAACCACCTCAAAGATGAGGCAGGTGGGTGTTTGTGGTTTTGGGTAAGTGGGGACAGATGAACCCATATGAGCCGGGGCCTCGTAAGTGGGTCCATTGTTCTCCCCAAAAGGACAGTTTTTATTCAAACCTTTACGTCCCTCGGATGAAGGACACAATGTTAGAAGCACTTAGTGTTCTGAGCTTCTCAGGATCCATAAAGGGATCACCAATAATATGCTTTATTTGACTTCTCAGAGCCAGGCAGTGGTCTAAGTAGTGCAAAGTGGTCTCTAACTCAATGCCACAGGCATCACACAGATCATTGTTATGGAGTCCCATCACCATTTTTGAGCAGTTTGTGCCCAGTTAGGAAAATCAATTTTCTCATTAACACAGCAGCTTCATGTGAGTCCAACAGTCAGCTCCACTCCACCTTCTAAAGCTAACAATCAGACAGAAGAGTTAACAGTAAACACATTAGTCATTCATGAAGAAATGAATAATTCAAACAATCAACACCACATGTATATGAGATCAAATGCAAACAAATACAATCACGGCACATAGGGAAAATTGTATAAATAAGTGGTAAATAAATTAGACTTAGTTTTTGAACTTAGTTATTCACCAAGCTACTGTTCCGGTTCTACCAAGAAATAAATTACTTTTTTTTTGTTTGTTAGTGTTTTTGTAGCAAATGAAAAGTGTGTTGTGCAATTATGAACTGGCAAATAAGCAATTTGCATAAAGTTATTAACACCAGATACTGTATTATGTTAACAATGATGCAGTCATAATACAGAAGGTCAACTAAAGTTTATTGTAACTTTTGAAAATATCATTTGTTTTACACAAAACCATATACGGGGAAACTTTAATCTAAAAAAAACCCCTGCAACACAGACAATTAGACTCAATTTTTTTATTTTTTTTTTTTTGTAAGAAGAAGACAGTTGCTGCTCATCAATCTGGATAGAGTCAAACAGGAGTTCATCATTTTACATTGAAATGATTCTTTACAAGTGGAAAACACTTGGTCATCAAGATTCAACCCATCATTCAACAGCTACATGTCAGACTTAGTGTCCTAAATCTTAAACTTCCTGACAGTAAACAAGAAAAAAAAGAATAAGAAAATAAGTAAGGCTTGAAATAATTGGCCTCAGATTAACAATGAAAATATAAATTTAATAAATATCTTTTCTGATGCAAACACTTTAAACAGCCAAACTACCGAAGCATAAACACCGTCCTTTAAAAAACAAACGTGTCAAAAGGACTCTGTGCCACAAAGAGAAGGGCTGAAAAATATCCTCTTTTTAAGTCTCATTAAGATATTTATCTTTGCCACTAACAGACTGAAACAATCTGAGTGCAGAAGCAAGTGAAGGTTGGGGCAGATTGTGGTAGTAAAGCTCAGTATTTACAAGAATTTATCCCACCTGACATTTTTATACCACAGTTTGAAACTCAGATCCTTTTATGATGAGAAATGACAGAATTACAGCCATTTCAGGCAAACCCAGGAAATAACTAACTCCTGTTCAGATTCTGTTAAAGATTAGTTTCAGCTGCTGCTGGTTGGTTTTTTTTTTCTTGTTGTGGCTGCTCTCCTCTGCAGAGGTCACCACAGCCAAGCAAACTCACACCAGAGGTTTTACAACTATGGCTGAACTTTCTGATGCAACCTGGGCTCAAACCCCCGGCCTCAGGATCGCAAGACCTTGACACTGACTACAGCTGCTACATCCTAAGAGTGTCAGCCACTACCACACCTCATTTTAGTTTACTATCAGTGAAATGACCTCAAGTTGTAGCCATTTTTATGTTGCCTGTAGCAGCCATCTTGAATTTCCGTAGGTTGACTCAGCCATAGACCTATATCCAGTCCTGGTCCACCTGCCAGTTTCCAGTTTCTTGAAAACACCACACTTTGTACCATGTAGCATGTTGAGACACCCCAAAGTTATTTCAAGCTATGTTAAAAAAGCTGGAAATACTGTGGAAAATGTCCTTTTAGTATTTCTTTGTCTGTAAAGTAAACAATATTTTAGACAGGCCTGAAATTCCTGACTAAAGGTCTCCTTAGAAGAACTAATTATTTTGTTAAACATTTAACATTGATTATGCATCTGCAGCCTCATGTGTGAACACACACACACACACACACACACACACACACACACACACACACACACACACACACACACACACAC
>NW_013952668.1:214284-216090 GCF_001266775.1 Austrofundulus limnaeus
TGTGTGTGTGTGTGTGTGTGTGTGTGTGTGTGTGTGTGTGTGTGTGTGTGTGTGTGTGTGTGTGTGTTCAGGTTGTAGCACAGAGGTTACAGGTTTTCTACAGGGTTAAGCGGTGTGAAGAGCAGCTTCATTGGATTTGATCCTGTTGGTGCTTTCATTAGCCTTGTAATGGGTTCGGAGTAAGACAGGAGCCCCGAGGCAAAACATGTTCCCAGCCAAACTGGAGGTGTTTGTGTGTAAAAGAGAAAAGTGTCAGACAGAGACTCAGCCAATACAGAGCTCAGTAAGAAACTGAACTGTCTTTTCCCTGTAGCCAGGAATATAAAATATTTCTTTTCTGGAGAAAATTGAGGTCAAAAATCCTGACATTGACAAGTCAACTCAGCAGAAAAATACAAAAAGAAACCAACTGAGCATTTCTGGATTTTCCGTTTTTTTTTGTTTTTCTTTTTTTTGTTCTGTAATAAACCAAAAGACATTTTCTCAGCAAACATGGGAATCCTTGGTATTATTAACAATATACTCAATAGGTCTCAAGGACAAATCATATGTTTTAAAGCATAAACTTATCGTAAATATTTTGTGTTTAACTTTCAACAGTAAGTGTCACGTTTGAGCAATGCTAACAAACAATAACTGAGCTCTGCGTGGTATTTCCTGCAATGAAACAGTGTTTTAACTAGTCCTCTCACTGAAAATAATTATGTGCACAGCTGACTAAATATAAAATACCTTACTACAGAAATATTGTTAATGGTAAAAGTAAGAGTTTTGTTCACTGTTTAGTTGTGGTGAGTAGCTGCCGTGTTGAAACTCTTTCACTTTCCCATAGGGAATTCCCACTGGAGAGGCGTTCCAGTTTAAATTTGCAACTTGTAAGTGGGAAATTCCCACTTAACCACTACAACTGAGCTGCAGCAAAAGTAGCCAGTGAAAATGTGATGAAATTATGATTTTACACTACAAATTTCACTGATGACTTTTGAACTCTGTACATCTCCACCTAGTGGTGGGATGCCGTCAATTCACATATAAATTAATGAACATGTATGCTGGAAGATGCAGTTTAGGGTCAATGCTGCTTTTAAAGCAACCTTATCTTTTGTTAAAGACATTACTACATCTTTAAAGCTCTCATGGGCCATATAAAATGCTGTGGCGGGCCATTATTGTCCTGTGGACCTTGAGTTTGACACATGCTTTGAAGTAAAAGTTCAAAATGCTGGCTAATTTTATATTTAATTTTAAAAAGTATTCATTTGTGGCACACACAAATGTTTCTGGTTTAGATGATGTTTGATTATGCTACAAGCTTCCACAGGAAAACTCTTCTGTTTCTTAGTCATATCTTAAAAACTTTAGTTGATAAAAATATTTCCTGATCTTCTCTCTGCTCTTTCAATCTGTCAAGACTCTGGATGGACTGCATGTTTTCTGTAATAATGACAGATTTTTAAAATATTAATGATGCACTGGTTTTACAGATACAGTGAGGTAATTAGCATAACATATGTAGAAGAATCTGGAACCTTTTAAAACAAAGATTCAGAGGAATTTTCAAGTGTCTCCTTAAGAGAGATTATATCAGATTATGGTGCCTGATTCCTCTACAGAACTTTGTTTCACAGTTTTTTGTCATGAATACTCAGCTAGATGCAAAAAACTGAGAATAATCTGTATTATATACAGCAGGTAAAATAAGTATTGAACACGTCAATTTTTCTCAGTAAATATATTACTAGAGGTGCTAACGACATGAAATTTTCACCAGATGTCGGTAACAACCCAAGTGATCCATACATACAA
>NW_013952668.1:222115-223946 GCF_001266775.1 Austrofundulus limnaeus
TATATATATACTGTATTATTTGCTGTTCATCTCATATAAATTCAGAACAACTGATGCAAAATTACAACTAAATGAGCAGCTCTAGTTGGTACCAGTAATTTCTACAAAATAGACACAATCTGCAACAAATGTGCTAAAAATCTTTACATCTACAATAAGGAGAATTGAACTCAATGAGTGAGAAAGCTCTTCAATTCAGACAGATTTGTTTAAACGGGTCACAGAATGTCAGATTTTATATGTCTGATCTAAAATTTTGAGAACATTTATAATTTAAAACAACTAAAGTTTAAGTTTCTGCATCAGAATCATTGGATGTGTCCCACTGCTTCAGGACTGAAGCGTCCTCAGAGCTCAGAATGCACCAACTTCATTTCACCTGAGCTTCTCTTTAAAACAGCAGGATTGACTCATCTAACCCCCTACATAATCTTTACCCTGCTCTGCAAACGTGTGCGTGTTGTGAATGTGATATGTGGTGACAAAACACTTTATTTATATTATTTTATACTTTTTGTAAAATGCATACATCATAATGTCAGCTCAGAATATTACAAATTAAATTACTCATGGGTTTTGTAAGAGAAAGATGAGGAAAGTTGGCGTTGTCAGTTCGCTTCAAAATTGATTCAGCAATTTAGTTTGATGTTTGTTCCAAGTCTACAAAGTGATATAAAAAATGACATTTACCTACAATCTGTCCCAGTGTGGTCTCGTCACACTGGATTCAGACTTCAGGGCTGATTAGAATGTGTCCAGATCAGAACAGACCTGGAAAACCTTCATCGGTGTGAGAATAATCGCAAAGCTGCCAAGTTTGACCGACCGAAGCAACACCCTCTTTACTGAGTACGAGGCCCCAGTCCGTCGATCCATCTCCTGCTCCATCCTACCATCACTCGAGATCAAGACACCCAGATACTTAAACTCCTTCACTTACAACAGTTTGTCTAAAGAGGTCACATTTTTTTCATGTTCTTTATTTTTAGCGGCAAAAACTCTCGCATATAAATGTTCAGTAGTTAGCTGTTTGAACAAACTGAGTTGGTTTCCAGAGAAATTAATGTTTTCTCAAACAAACCCACAGTTAAGGCACTGACATTAAAATTCATTTGTCACATGTGTGCACTGTGTCAACCACTTTCTGCACTTGTCCACACGCTTCACAACCATCTACTTACAGCTCCAAACCCTCCTGGAACAGTCTATGAGGAGCCCACTGTGTTCCTGATGTGTAAATGAAGACCAGAACCTTGTGAAGACCAGCAGCCTTCAGGCTGATCTTTTATGTTCCAGACTTTATTCAGTGTGAAAAGACAGCCTCAGGCAGCAAGAAGCTTCAGGTTTGAGCTAAATATTCTTCTAACTAAGGAAAGACTTTAAACTTATTTTTATTCTGCTGGATTGAAAGGCCAGTATGAAGAAAAAGAGAAATGGTCTGCATTAATCTGGCACTACAGGCTACTTTCGAAAGTTCATTTCATAGTTCACACAAGTTTAGATGTGTACTTTGAAAAATAACTTGTTTAAATGGGGAGCCTTACTGATTTGATGCAATCTGGCCCTGCTAGCTAAACATCATTTTTCAACAAATAAAATAAAAAAACTGTATTCAGAATATGTTTAATTAAAAGTGGCTATAGATTAGAATTTAAAAAATAATTTTTGCACCTATTTAAATTAGCATTAAGCTTGTTTATTTATATTGTGCCATAAACTAAACTTAAAACATCAGACATGATACGACTCAAAAACACATTTGCAGGTGCTGGTCATAAAATTAGAATATCATGAAAAAGTAGATTTATTTCAGTAATTCCATTTAAAAAGT
>NW_013952668.1:225316-227590 GCF_001266775.1 Austrofundulus limnaeus
AAAATTAAACGAAATAAACATTTGAAATATATGAATTTGTATGTAATGTATGAATATAATATACAAGTTTCACTTTTTAAATGGAATTACTGAAATAAATCTACTTTTTCATGATATTCAAATTTTATGACCAGCACCTGTGCAATCAGAGTTGCACATAAGTGGTGCGCAGTTGCGCATGTGCAATCAAAAAAGAAAAAGCGCACCAGATGGAATATCATAAGGCTCCCTTGCGTACCTGAGATTGTACATGAGATTGTGAAAACAACAGCTAGCAGGGTCGCAAATGCGACCTGATTTCTTAAATCTTAAAAACAAATAAAATAAAATTTTAAAAAAACCAGCCTCACTCGTGTGACTGGATCGTCATTCTGTGAGAGGAGGGCAGAGGGACCCTGATGTGTAAGGACTAAACAGACACTGCTTTCAGCGAATCAGACAAACCTCAGAGCCGTGTTATCCAATCAGAGCAAAGCAGGGCAGGACTTTCAGTGAGAGCAGTTTTCAGCAGAGATAAGCAGCGGCTGCAGCGATCAGTTCTTACATCTCCTCCTGCACCTTGCTCCTGAACTACCAGAGACTTTGGTCTCTAAAACCTAACTTTATATTAAATAAATGTTCAGAGCGTTGTTATCAAACAGATCTGTCCAATTTTCCGTCAGTGACTAAACTATCTCCTCCTGAGAGACGGGAACACGCTTCAGCACACACAGGCTGAGTCTTTCTGTGAGATTTACTGTTCAAGTTCTTATAAACCATATTACCTCTAACAGAAGAACGTTTATTTGTCCCATATCAAAGCAAAGATGAGTTTAATGTCGCCCCCCATCCAAAAAATTAAAAATAAAAACTTGCCATGTTCTCTAGTTGAATGAGTTTTAAATGTTATTTTAATTTATCAGAAAGATCCACAAATTTCATTCTTCACTATTTTATGATAACAACAAGGTTCTTGATATGCTAAACATGTTCATATTTAAAATCATACTGTGATAACTGCTCAAGGATAAATGTAATTTAATAAATGATAAAATATGAAGAATAAATAATTTTAAATGATTACATGAGCTTAAACCATCTTCATATAATATTTTTGAATAAAATAGTCTTTTAAAGAAGAAATCAGTCTAACAAATAAAACATTTGTTCTGTGCAAAAGACATATTTGCTGCTTGGTCTGGAGAGTGTGGAAAGCTGGTTTAAACAAGGCCAAAGATCTAGAAGGCCAAACTACAGGAGCTGTACATCTCAGGGTCATGTGTAATCTAACAGACATTTAAACATGAAATGTTCAGTTTGAGATGACATATGCCCATGGGTCAGCCCATTGGCCACTTAGGTAGTTTACGAAAAATATGCAAAATAAAAATAATTACAAATAAAAAAAAATTTAATAAAATAAAATAAAATAAATACTCTGATTTGGCATGATGTCCCGAGAAGTTGCCAGCTGATAGGAGTCATAAAACAGAACAGGACAATTTTAAATGCCCAGACACCCCTCTAAATAAATGTGTTAAATGAGTTAAGGAAAATATGAGCACCAAGCAACAACCCTAGGTTCTCCACTGAGAACCAGACCAAACGTTTTATGTGCAACCCTGTTTATAATTAAAGGTCTGTGTCACTAAGATGCATGATTCATCACTCCGTAGTGCCCCATGTTTGTCTTGGGTGTGTCTTTCTGTAACTGAGCACAGAGAAAAGAAAACTTGGAGATATGGCCACTGGTCTGTTCAGCTGTGTTTAGGTTGGTCTTTTCCTTTATTGCTTTTACTTCTGCTAATTTGCTTGATTCAGATCCCAGAAAATAGCTGGAATAAGTCAGAGGCTGTACTGAGTAAAATGCTGTTTTTTGCTGATCTAAAACTTTTAATAATGAGTACCACCTTAGGAAATACCAGGTTCTTCAAGTACTTGTATATTAGATACTGACAACTTTTAAGTTTGTACTGAAACATTTCAAACACATCAAGTATGTGACATAAACATGAAACTAAACAATTTACATAAAGATTTAACCTACAAAGCTCTGGTTACACCAGATCCACTTATTGGTTCTTGAACATGTTTTTAACCATGAGTTCAGGAAATAATGATTGACTATGTATTCATAAAATATGCATATATAAATTCATAGTACGTTGTGAAGAAACTATAACTCTAATATGTGACTCACTACTAACTCAAAACAAATACAAAGCATTTACACTTGAATATACTCTTGGTATGAATTGATATATTCATTGAAATATGCTTCAGTAAACACAATAC
>NW_013952668.1:229185-232829 GCF_001266775.1 Austrofundulus limnaeus
CATTAGCACCTCTAGTAATATATTTACTGAGAAAAATTGACGTGTTCAATACTTATTTTACCCGCTATATATATGAAAGTAATTTTTTAATATAAAATGGATATTTGCACCATTTTTGCATGCATATTTTGTTATTAGTTTTCATTTCTTTTTCACCAATCCAATTAAGTTTTTTATGTTTATCAACAGTAATATTGACTGTATAACTCAGTGATTCAAAATGATTTCAAATGAATCAAATAACTCAACAACATGATTGTTTTTAGAAAGATATAGATTTGAACTTGAATGGGTGAAAAAAAATCCAACTTCCATCATCATTATGAGTAAACACAAGCTTTTATTTTTCTCTCTAACATGTCAGTGGGAACAGAAGTAATATTCTAATGTACTCGAACTCTGCGGTAAAGAAAAGAGAGACTGTGTCAGGAAAACAAACACAAGTTCAGATTCATTTTTTTCCCTATGAACTCCAGAGACCTTTAGATGTACAGTCAGCTCTTCTCTCTCAGTCACGTCTGTAGAGGCAGATGGACGCCTCAGTCATCAGAAAGGCTTTCTTTGATCAAAGCCGATCTTAGGATCTTAGGAGCTAGGATATGAGGGATGCAAGTCATGCTGTCGGGGGGGGGGGGGTCTGTCAGATTTGCCGTCTGTTGCTCAGGCTGATCAGGCAGAGAATGCACGAAATGATCAAAGCACGGGTTAGGTGTCCAACAGAAGTGTGGATTACGCTAATCTCTCCTCCCTCTCCTGCAGGAATCTGCCAGCCATCCTCACTTTGTCTCTGACAGGTAACATGTCCTTACTTTGTCTCTGACAGGTAACATGTCTTCAGTTTGTCTCTGACAGGTGACACGTCCTCAGTTTGTCTCTGACAGGTAACAGGTCCTCAGTTTGTCTCTGACAGGTAACAGGTCCTCAGTTTGTCTCTGACAGGTAACAGGTCCTCACTTTGTCTCTGACAGGTAACAGGTCCTCAGTTTGTCTCTGACAGGTAACAGGTCCTCAGTTTGTCTCTGACAGGTAACAGGTCCTTAGTTTGTCTCTGACAGGTAACAGGTCCTCAGTTTGTCTCTGACAGGTAACACGTCCTCAGTTTGTCCTAAAGTGAAAAAGGCCCAACTCCTAAATGAAATTAACAGTTCGACAAAAGGACAAATAAAAAAATGGGAATTGTGTTCTCTAAATTGTGCTTCCAACAAAGAAACCCTTATTGTAAAAAAATGTAAAAATGTAATGATTGTAATCTTTTGCTTGGGCAGCAGAATCCTGTCCTTCCTGCATCCTTGTAGTTAAAAGGAATCCCACATTACTCCCTGCAGCAGCAGCAGCAGCAGCAGGAGGGAAGCTGGGTGTTTGGACCTGACCCGGACATGTGTCCATATTGTTAGGAGCCTTTGATGAGCTCCCTGAAAATGCAGCTCTGCTTATTAAGCTGAAAGAAAGCATGAGGCAGGAGTGGATGTGGTAGGCCGTGAGGAACACTGGCTCCTTCAGCTCCATGTGTTGCTGATGGGCAGTAAGTGGTCAAAGTGGGCCACGTGTCAGAGAGACACGCACAGATTAATGAACCGACTGAGATGCCATTGATCTGAGCTTCTGTGGCGCTGCATGGCAATATGAACTTCTGTTGACCGTGACCTGACTTTCTTTGATTCTGCACATATTACAACCTGAGCCTTGCAAAGCACACCAAGGATAAAATGAGATTGGTTTTGGTGAGATTTCAAGTTCTCCCACAAAAGTTTCATGCAGGACACAGGATGCACGCCACTTCCTGTATGATTGGAGCCCACAGCTTTGGCTCTGACTCTGGCTGCACGATTTAGCGCAAATTTATCGTCATCACAATAACAGCCAGCATATTTGACAATACTCAATATAAAAGCTCAAAAAAAATAATAAAAAAATTTAACGGCAAGTAAAAAGTCAGCAGTTTTAAAAAAAAATGTATACAGATTTTTGTGTCGAGCACTCCTAGGGAAAAATGAAGTAAAACTGACAGACTGAAGAAGCTGCCATAAGAACGTTTAACACTGAATCTTTCTGTGTCCTGATTGCTCTGTATTGATGGCAGGAATGGAAATAAGTTGTTTCCTGGGTGGGCGATGTCCTTCATGATGTTTTATGTCCTTCTCAGTGTTTTATATCCTTTTCAAACAGCTCTTTCAGTAAAATAGTTCAGCTGATGGCAGTTTGGTGCCGATTTACAGCTCACTGAAAAAAGGTTTTGGAGTCTCCGGTGCAGCTGGAGTACCAGGCTCCCATACAGCATGTCAAACATGCTTCTATTGTGCATCTATAGTTGATCAGCAGCTTCTGAAGGAGGTTTGTTCTCAGCTTCTTTTGTCCACAGGTGCTCAGGTGTTGTTAGTCCCAGTTCCTCTGGGATGGGATCACCGAGGAACTGAACTGTCTCCATAATCTTTGGAGAATGACAGATGAGAAAATGAGAGCAACATGACGATCCATGTTACTCCTGCAAGTAGTCCTTCTGTTATGGCTAATCAGTGAAGATTTGTCACTCGGTTCCACCTACAGCAGAGGCGATTGCTCTAAGACTGCAAGGGAAACTGAGCTTCCCCTAAAATGTAAAAATAAAAACAAAAAAGATCAAATATATACTGTTGTGTGTTCATGTCATTGACTAAAAATGCGCTACAACACACTCAACTTTTGTTCAGAATCAGCTTCTTATCACTGGTAACGATGCGTCTTTCCTCTCCCTCATTCCTGCAGCTTCACGGTGGTTTAAACAGTCGGACGCTCAGCTTCCACAGAGCTCGTTAGCAATGCAAAGAGTGCAGCGAAACAAGACGAGTCATTGGATAAATGCTGGCTTTGTCCCGCCCATCGGACACTGAGCGTCTCTGGGGGTCTATGGGGCAGTGGGATGGCCTCGGCTGGCCCGGACGCTCAGCTTCTGCATGATGATTGGATGATCTGTTGGAGGCTGAATCCCTTTTTGATTGACGGTGAAATGAGCGAATCAGGGATATTTTGGTGTGAACATTCTGTGGGAGCAGTTTTTACTTTCGTTTCTGTTCTGAGTTGAACTGGAGACTTTATGCATTTTTTAACAGCATTTACTTTGCTAAAAACGACTACTGACAAGTCGAGCTTCTATTTCTGGTGGTTGTTTTGTAGCTGCTTGTGTTTGGAGACTCTTTCTGACTTCTTCTGTCCAGCGGCTGCTGAGCCCCTTCACCATCATAAAGCACTCACAGACGGACACACTTCACACTAGCCTCGCGCCAGTCCCAGCTAGCGAGTTAGCTACCTAGCTAGCTGCACATATGGCAAACAGTTTGAATGTTGTGGACCGGATTTTGGCGAAGCCATTTGATAGTCTTCCTTATGAAGAAAAACTTAAACAGCAGGGCTGATCAACTCCGATTAATTTGGTGCAAAAGGTGGGGAAACGTAAAATTAAAAAAAAAACATTTTATTGATCCCACAGTGGGGAAATAAAAGGTCTTTTTAGCTGTCCTGGTATAACAGAGCTGGCTGCTGTAAAAGACTATAGAATAATCAGGAAAATGATTATAAAAACATTAATTCCTTTGAAAATAATCAAAGCAAAATTGTTAAAGAAATATGAAATTGTTTAATTTGTATTTGTACGAGTCACTGTTTGAGGA
>NW_013952668.1:232839-244632 GCF_001266775.1 Austrofundulus limnaeus
ATAATAAAGAGAAAAACAAAAACAATAGTGTGAATGCCTAATGGCATTCACACAATAATAATAAAGAGAAAAACAAAAACAATAGTGTGAATGCCTAATGGCATTCACACAATAATAATAAAGAGAAAAACAAAAACAATAGTGTGAATGCCTAATGGCATTCACACAATTAGATTTTAAATGTAACTAACAACATAAATTGGTTAGATTAAATTAAATCGGCTTTTAATGCTGTTGTGTAGCAATACAATATTAATATGAAGATCTCAAACTAAAAACAAACTTAAATTATGCATTAATTGAATTTGGGAGACATGTTAAAATGTGTTTTTTTTTCAGAACCACAACTGACACCACTTGCGACAGTCGGGGGTGGGTGGGGTACTACTCTTCTTCTGAATAAATGAAAACTATGTAACACAGTTGTTTACATTTAAATTCAAACTAATTCACCAAAGAAAAACCGGAGCTGGACTACAGAGAGATGAATATGAGTTAGATTTTTATTTCTCTGACTGTGTACGACCCACAGGAGACACAACATTAACAGCGGTCATCATTTCATTCTTTGGCTTTGGCAGGTCTGACGCTGCTAAAAATTACCGATTTTTTTATTTTTAATTTTTGGGATCTCTGAGAGCAGGACTTCAATCTCTGATCTCGTAAAGTTCTTCTTTTTAACTTTGCTATGTCATTTATGAATGAACACTTCCTGGTATGTGGGGCAGGAAGCTTAGGGTGGTAATTATGCTAATCTCCTCTCCTTGTGCACGAGCACCTGATACGCACTGATCAGTTTACGCAGCTCATTTACACACTTTTCCTGAAGATAGAAGAGTTTGTTGAATCTGACGTGACATGTTCGTACGAACCCTTCGTGTGAACAAAAGTAAGAGAAATTTAGGATAAGAATACGAAAATGTTCATGCATGAGGCCCATCATGACGTATAGCCTTAATTTTAGCTAAGCTTTTGGTACTTTGAACCAGCATTTTGCAACTTTTAGCTTTTAATTTGTCTTTCCTTACTTTTTTTTCTTGACTTTTTTTTTTACTTTCAGCTAGCTTCTGCTGCTTTTGGCTTTTATCTAGCATTGACTGAATGTTAGCAAATGTTTCTATTATTTTTTGGAGCGTTGTTACTTTTGTTCTATTTTATTGTTTTTTGGTTGTGTTTTGCTACTTTTAGTTAATGTTTTGTTCTATTCAACTTTTAGCTAGTGTTCATTTTTGGCATTAACACGTCAAATTTAGCTTCTATGTTTTTTTGTAAAATTTGACAAATGTAATTCTGAATGCTTACATTTAAAATACTGATGTCAACAATGGACAATGTAAAGATGATGCAGTCTGATTAAAATGATGTGTCAACCATTTACATCCAAACAGTTCTATTTATGTCTTCTTTTACCCAGTTTGTCTCAGACAGTTTGTCTCTAACAGTACTTGTTTTTTATGGTTTCGTTTTGTCGCAATGTCCTCACACACAAACCCTTATTGGCTTTCATTGTATCTTAGCAACACAATTTTCTCTTCGTGGAAAGTGGTGTCTGTTTTTAGACACAAAAAGGCAAATGTATCAAACAAAACCTCTTGTTTGGGACACATTTTGAACTGAAATGATGAACTTAATTGGATTTCCAGTAGTAAATTAATGACAACTGGAGAAAATCTTCCTCATCCACATGCTGAAGCTTCCAGATGTCACTTCTCCCTGCAACACTTATTACTAACTTGTTAAGAGCAAAATCTCAGACATGCTTACTTTAGTTTGTAATTATAGTGCAATCAGCAGTAAATTGTCTATCCTACTTCCTTCGGTAGCAAAATTTATTTTTTAAACTTTTTTAACTGTTTCCTCAGCTGAAGACACAATAATCTGATGGTGGTAACACAGTGACTGACACACGCAATAAGTTTAAACATCACTTTTGGAAAATGTTTATAATTTTATTCTCAACAGAAGTTTAACCAACTATTACTGATTATTGATTGTTGAAGAGAAAATGTTTAAATACAGTGAAGGCCAATGACAGTTTGGGGGGACACATTCGGCACACTTGGGGGATCGAATCCAAATACAGAAATATCTGAAAGATGTGCTAGAATTCATAAACAGTACATAATGTGTTTGCATTGTCATGTATGCATGTTTCCATTCAATGGTAAGATTTATGCACTGGTTTGTTTTTGCTACTTTCACTTTTATTACAACTTAAAAATGAGTTGTTTTGTACAGAAACATTTTATATATGTTAATCATTAAAAAAGAAATTGAAGGTTGTCATAGAGTTACAGTTTGAATCCATAATTGTGTAAAAAAAATACTGAAACGTGTAACAAACCTGTGAGTAAATATGTAAAAAAAACAAGCAGAAGTGAATAATATTCAGCTAAAACTATAAAACTTTTGTTCATTCTTTAACATTCACACACATTCCAGCAAAACTTCCTAATATTTATGTGTGAAACACGACTGTTACTATTTGGTGTACAATGCACACTTTCTCAACACAGTGAATACACAGTGTTGGAAAAATGTTAACCTCTAAACACCATATAATATTTACTGATCACCATGTAGAGTGAAGAAAGGAACATTTCAAACACAGCCAGAAACTTTTTCCCATCCCTGCTGCTAACCAGACAGCTAGCTGATCAAGGCTTAAAACAGCTTCAAATGGTTCAGTGTTTATTTGTTTTATTGAATTGTTGTCTTGAAAAAGCCACCAATAATAATTCTCCAACATTATTTTTACCTTTTTCCGTTTTCAGAGTAGCTTAAAGCAGTGAACACATTTACCTCCTATTTAGTTTAGCCACTTCATCAGCTAAAACACCCGGATGGGTTAAAAAAACACCAATGCAAAACAAATAAACTCTCACTGATCCAACAGTCTGTTCAGACTTATGTTCCTTTTTGGTTTATTGGTCTGTGGGTTTTAATATAAATACGGAAAACCTTGTGTATAAGATGTTCTGCTCTGAGACCCTCACAAAGGTTTGGAAATTTTATTTTCTTGACATAAAACCTGTGTGGCAATCAGACTAAAAACCTAAACTCATGTCATTTATAGACAAGCAATAATCTCTTCTGTCAAAGTGATTAATGCTGTTTTATTTTTATTTATTTATTCACCATCTTTGAACTTATTTAAAGCCTTCACTGAAAATCTGGAAGGTCCTGATGGTTTTCGTCTGCATTTCAGTCGTTTCTGTGACCCAGTAAACTTTGAATGATGTTTCTATTTGGAAGGACATCTGATGTCTATGTAGTCTGGGAAATTGCACTGTAAAAAATGAAATGTTGGGTTTACTTAACCATGTTATGTTACCTGGTTCCACTTAACTGAGTTGAGTAAATTCAAAGCAATATACCAGTTTTTTTGCGAAAGAACATGAGCATGTTGCTTTGAATTTACTCAACTCACTTAAGTGGAACCAGGTAACATAACATGGTTAAGTAAATCCAAGGTTTCATTTTTAGAGTGCGGTTGCCTCCAGGACACAAAAACTGGGGTTTTAATTTTGCAGCTATTTATTGTTCATAAGAAACTAAACAAAAAATAAAAGAAAAAAATACAAGTTGCACTTTTCTTTGTTCTTTTTGCTCAAACAAGAAATGACTTGCACAAAACAAAATGTAATCTGAACAAGAAGCTAACTCCTCAGAACCTATGGAACTAATATATATATATATATATATATATATAGTAAAATAATACAATATAAAACAAACAAATACAGCAGTGGGCTCTTTTCTGTAAAAAAATACACACAAATTAACCCTGATTTGCAAATGTTAAATGTTAAATTGTGGAGTCTCTAACATTCCACAAAGTTTAGATTTCACATTGGACACTGGACGTCACAGCTTAGCTGAACTTCAAGCTAAACACTAAGCAACATGCAATGTTTTGATTTACTGAAGCAATTGTTGAGAATTGAAAATTTCTAGCTTTCTTGGTTAACGGTCATTTTCTTACATGTATGGCAGGGCTTCAGTCAGAAAGCAGGATATCAGAAATTTTAAGCTGTTTAATAGAGAACTGTAGGGATGCATTCTGGGTACAGCGCAGCTAGGGGGGGGGCAGAGTACGAAGTAAAATGTAAGTATGGAATATTTTGACTTAAAACGCTCAATGAAGAAATGTTTCATTATTTTGTTGGGACTGGGGGCGTCACCCAGTGTAATGTAGTTCCAGTGCCTTGCTTGTAAGCACAAACAATGGTTGGAATTGTCTCTTAGTGGCTATAAACTAAAACCATGAGACAGGAGTGCAGTCAGAGGATACAGCTTCTGAGAGAAATGTACTTCTAACCCATGAGAGTTTGTTGTGATGAGACAATATTTACCGTGTGCAGAACATTGTCAGTATGTCACCCAGTGGGTAAGTGACACGCACATGAATGATGTATGACAGCTTTCACCCTCAGCTGGCACTGATATTGTTGAACAATAACATTTAAAGACCTCAGTTAGTGCTTTTAAATTCAGCCCATAAATTTAGCAAGTGCTCATCCACTAATGCATTTAAAAATTAGCAAAAGCCCTAAAGCACTAATCAGGAAATTATTTCCCTTATTGGTGTTTTAGGGGAACTGTGCCCACCACCATTTCACCAAACACCGTTGTTGTTTTTAGGAGAAATGTTCTGACAGCTTGATGCGGTCCTTGAATTTATACAAGAAGTACATCAAACCTATAGGCTTTTCCAAAGCTGCAGGATGCCGAACCCAAAAATTGCGACAATAATGGAAAAGTTGTGCTTTTCCATTAGTACCATTAATAACAAGAAAATCACAAAAAGCACCACAGCGTGAAAAGGCTATTTTATGAAGTCTAAAAACATTATTTCGGCAGAAGAAAAAGCTGCTTTCTTGTTATTGTGTGTAGTAAAATTTTATAGCCCTCCAAAGTATTTCCAAAACGCCTCTCGGTGGACGTGTTATCAGATGCTCTGCTGAATCCACAGAGATGGAATTTGTTAAGTGAATCTTGTGAAGTCTGAACATATCAGCTCAGCTTTGAAGTCTTGTGCTGATATGGGAAAGTGTTGATATGTTAATGTGAAAGAAAAAGTTAGTGTGCAAAAAAAAAAGACAAAAAGCTGCTGAATCATTTCTCAGACATGGGATAAGAAGAAAACTCGGTGGATTCCTCAAAAATCCAAGTGGAAAAATTTAGATAATACATTTTAGGATGTGGTGTGACACCACCACTGCGACGCCCCACTGCCCACACTTTTATTTTTTGAATTAATAAGTGGTGACCAGTGGTGACACGTACAGTGAGGAAATGGACCAAGATTCATTATTATGTGTGCATTAACTGGACAATTAATGAACTTTAAGAGTCTATTTTAGATGGACACCCCAGCATGCATGCTTGTCTGTAAATGAAATGGATTTTTCACATGTTTCTTGTCATGTCTTAAATATGTCCAGAATTCTTGTCCAGGACCTAAAATCAATTCAGTTATGACTCATATTTGTAAGTCTGTTCATTCATTTCTTCTGTTGTTCATTGTATATTTTGAATGCTCAGCCAGCATTCATTTAATTTATGTGCTGTAGTTCTGTTTGAGGATTTCAGATGCCATTACACTGAAATAAATGTACAGTCTCATCATACAGCAGACCTGTCAGAAGGAATTCACATATAGACATTCAGACTAACCCATCAGCTCCTGAAACTGGTTAGTTGGAGGTGTTTGAATGATCTGCACTGAATTTGATTGAAAGACAAATAAATTAATACATTTCAGAATTGATATATTTTTGCAACTCATATAGGTCTTTAATTTGAGTAAAGGGATTTTAAAGGTTTTAAAGTCTTAAATCAAACTTACTGATACTAGCAGAAACCCTGTGATGTTATTATGCGATGTTACACAAAAGATCATTTTAACACATCATTGATGCAATAGAATGCTAAAAAGCATTTTGTTGCTTTTTTATTTATTAACAGTTTCTGACACATCTTAATAAACTACAGTAAGTACTACTGGCTTTTATGTAAATCTACATTTGTATTTAAATTACATGTCAGTTCAAACACAAAGGATGGATGACCCAGCAGCCTGCTGCAGATTAGTGATGCTCCTTCAACCTCTGAAAGAGAAAAACATACAGAATAAGATTTGTCAAAATAAGTTCACCATTTTTTAGCATAACTCTAAAATATGTTGAACTTATTTTAGACCTCTGCTTGGATTTAAGTCCTGTTAGGGCAAAGTGACCAGAACTACATTAAAACATGCTATGTATGTATGTCAAATCTTTGATTTCTATTGAACTTTATTGTTTGAACTTGTAATAAGTGAACATAAACAAACATGTGAGCTTGACTTGTTAGTCACTCAGTGTCAAAAACAACACACACTTGAAGTTTTACCCAGTGTCTGATGTTTTGTCTATAATAGCAATTAGTGTTTCTAACATCCCTGTCTTTCTAGTAGAACAGCATCTCATGAAGCTCTGAACAGCCATTAATGAAACTATCACAAAGAAACAACTGAAAAAAACTCTACAACTGATTAACTTTTGGAATCACCCTAACAAGTGTAGGTTTTGAGTTTTTTATCTTTGTGTTTTTTAAGTCTTGTGTCTTTATGCTGTGCTCAGCCTGTTTGGTTCAGTCCTCTGAGTTTTTGGTCTTCTTGTCCGTTCCTGAAGTTTTTTCCTTCTTATGAGTATTTTGCTGCCTCAACAGCTTGAACCCAGTTCCTTTTTGACTTCTGAGCTCTGTGAGTTTTTGTGCCTGCTCCCAGGGTTTAATGTTTGTTATACTTGACAGGAAGCCACCACACCTAACTGACGACAACAAACACAAAATAGCTCTTGACTCTTGTCACTTTGACATTTATTGAGACAAAAGTTACACCATAACTTGTTAAACTGACATTTTGTGTAGTTTGCCATAACTTAAGAGCATAAAGGGGTAACATGAGCACCTTGGTTTTACATACTCTGACCCAAACTTTCTTTACGGCACATTTAATTTATCACCTGCAGGCATAAAAACCTTTTGTTTTGTATCATGTTTAATGTCATTTTTGCTGGTCTTATTTTAAAAAAATAGGTGAAATATTTACCTGAGCAAAGGTTATTTATGGCTGTGTTTTCATTCAGCGCCTGCAGCCTACCAAGACCATGTTGGATGCATCCTTCGTGTTCCAGGTAGACTGGATAAAATGACTGTGAAATGAGACGGTCCAGCCTTCGGGTGATGCTGTATGTTTGCGTGATCACGAGCTACCCCTTTACCATGGTGGTGCGTTTTACATCATGTGCCTTCAGACTTAAAATGCGTTGGGGCAAGTATTCACATGTCTGTTCAATAGAGCAGTGATTACCAACCAGGAGTACGTGTACCCCTTGGGGTACGCGAGCATATTACAGGGGGTACGTGGAAAAATTTCCCAGGAATGTAAAAAAATAAAATAAAAAGAGGACTGAAATTTGTAGTGCCCTGCGATTTCCACAATGCGGACAATGCAAACGGAATCACAGAACTGACACAAAATGGAATCCAGTGTAAAACGCGGAATCTCACGGAATTTGGTCATTTGGGGTATTTGATGTATTTTGGACGCTACTGCTTCCTGCACCTACCATTACCTGGTTTATTTATTTAATTACTTACTCACTTTCAAGGCAACATATTTATCTTTATGTTCAATTTGAGTTGACAAGATTAAAAAAGCCTGAGAATTAAACATTCTGTGGGGTTAAATAAATAATTTAATAATCAGCAGTTGTACATTATAGTTTGGGAGAATCATCATTATGTTTGATTGAGGGAGAACTAGTGGTATGACAAAATGGCTCAGGGGTTACACAAGTCTAAAAAGGTTGGGAACCACTGCACTAGAGGAATAGCTTCACAGCTAAAAACGTTACGTGAAAATAAATAAAAAAACATTAATATTTTGGGTTTTACTCCAGTATGTCATTGCAGTTGCATTTTATTTGATATCTCATTGGAGTATAAATTTCATCAGGGAAGTTGTTAAACTTACATTTAAATACAAATTCTTCTGTCAGTGATGAATTTGCAAACTATGCTGACTTGGTAAAGAAAACAACAACAACAACAACAACAACAACAACAACAACAACAACAACAACAATAAAAACTCTGTTGTCTTCATTATTTTGTTTACTTTTCTGATGGCACCATGGATCCTGGGATATTCTTGGCCAGGAAGGATATTCAGATGCAGCCTTTAATTAGGGGGTTTTGTGGTCCGCATTCATAAGCGGCTGACAAATGCGAACTCTTGAAGACGCAGCCCCTGAATGAAGACACAGCATCTGTCTGCCTGTCTGTTTTTTTTTTTTCTTACAAAAAAAAAGAGCAAATAGTCAATTCAAAGCCCAACAATTACTGAGGACTGAACAGACCACTGAGGTACTTTATCATCAAAGACATCTTATGTGTTGAACTTACTTTTGTTTCCTTCAGCTTTGGCAGGAAAGAATTTCATGATCCTTGTGGGCACATGCACACTCGTACAAGACACCTTAATCATACACATATAGTGTGAGTCAACCTGTGATTTGCCAGGCCTCTGTAGAGAAGCAGAAGCACTTCTGTTCCATCTATCACGGTAAATAAAAGTTGGACAAAGCCTGTTACCGATGTGTGAGAATCCAGAGATAACATTAAAGCCTTTCAGCTGAGAAAAAAAAGAACATTTTTCTAAATGGATCACAATCTCGACCAACTGCATGCCATCATGTTATTATCAGCACAATTTGTCAGCATGGCTCAGTGAGTAAAGTTAATGATGTACAGTGGGCATGCAGTTCTGGGCCAAAAAATATTTCCCTCTTTCTTTTTTTTCAGAGTTCTGTCTGCCTGTCTTTGTGTGTTTGTTTTTATCAAACCTCTCTGTGTCACTTTGAAGCATTTTAACACTATTTAGCATGTTTGTTTCTTTAAGCATGTAAGCTAAAACAGTGATCCATTAAAGGAAAACACATTGTGTGCAGCTTTTTGTGGATCGTTGTGATGAAATGAGACAAATCGGAACCGATTTGGGTCAAATCTTGTAAATGATCTCACAACGTGTATAAAAAAAGTTGGAAATGATGCTTAGCTACCACCACTGTTAGCTCAATATCTGTCAAATTGTCTGCATTAGACATTTTTGTGTTTGTTAATGTTAATTAGCTTTGGCAGTCTTTTTGGATCGTAGTGACTCCATAAGTTAATCAGTTTTAGATGTAAATCCCATGAGTGTTTCCTGAGTTTTATTCAAATCTGTGCAGTGATTCATGAGGGTTGTTTCCAGAAGCTAAATGTGCATCTATAGGTGATAATGCTCAGCTACTACCACACCAGATTTTGTTTAGTGTAAAACCAAATAAATTAAAGTCGTAAAGTTAGTTGGACATGGCAGCCATCTTGAAAGGCTTTGATTACAGTGGGTGATCAGCTGCAGATGTCCACCTCATGATGGTTTTCAGTTCCTCTGAAATCTGACTGAGATATTTTTATACAGATAAAGAAACAGAGAGAGAGAGACATGAGCAACAACACAATTGTCCTTTTCCCTTTGGCGGTGGTTGATAATGATTGTAGTATTTTAGAAAAGCGTGGCTGGAATGGTTTTTGCTTGGAGCTCTTGCAGGTTGAGATATTGATCTCAGCTTCCTGTAATGGCTCCAGTCCATTAACTCCACCCCACTTTCCATTAGGCAGTTACTTGCTTTTGAACATGGAGAACGGTACTGCCCACCTATTTTCTGTAGGTGAATCTCCACCTGGCAGCCAACCTGTGGCTTAATGCCATCCTATTTTCTCACTTCATTGTATCGTCTTTACTGCATTACTGGAGTTATACCAGGCACTACAGGCAGAATTTTATGTCTATCTAATAATTGTCATTGTATTACCAGTAAACAATATATCTGTAAAGTAGCCAGAAACCCTTCTTTCTCTTCCGTCTCTACTATAAACCACACAATTTAATTAATTATTTCTTATTTTTAACTGGATTTGCGAGCCCATTTTAGTGTGTTTAACTTTTCTTATTTTGACATGTTTATAATTCAAAGAGAAAAAAACGTTACTGTTTATTTGCATGTTGTGAAGGTATTCTTCACTTGCTTATTCTTTTTCTGTTTTCCAGCGGATAACCTGGTTAAAGTGATGACTGGTGTGTGAGGGATTTATCACTCAGATTGGGGGACAAACTATTCTAAAGGGAGGGGGTATGACCTTAAGAAAAAGACCGCCTCTCAGATGGATCAAAGCAATTTTTATAAACGTCAAACAAAAAGATTGTTTTCGGGGGAAAAAATCACTTTCCTGTGTGGAAAAAGCCTCAATCTACACATTACTGAGCTAAAAGACAAAAACAGCCAAGATTAAATTATTATGATATTATGCAAGTAAGCACTATGCACATCCCTGAATCAGCCAAAACATAATGACCACATTTTTAAATTAGAATAGGTCTTCCTTTTTACCAACAAAGCAGCTCTGAACAATCCAAACATCTGTGGGTGTATGAGTGAAGCATCAGCAGTGCTGTTGGTTTGGACCAGGTTGGTTTTTCTCAGATGCCATTAGATCTAGTCAGAGACTAGCTGACTTCACATCTGACTGTTTGTGTTAACCGTGGTTTTTGAGGGCCCACTGTTTCCTGTTGAGGGGGAGGTGTTACAGTAGGAGAATGCAGTTGTTATGTGGGAGATGAAGGGTGAATGGTCTGCAGAAATATTTAGGGTGGGTGGCAAGTGTCAAAATAAAATTCATGTAACCACGATGCTGGAAATGAGCAGTGTTACAAGATGAGAAATAACTGTTTTGCATATCAGACCAACTGCTTCAAGGCAATACAGCAACTGGATTTTTTTCCTGTTTTACCTTCATAGACATGAACATATGAGAGAGTTCAGTGTGAAGAATATCCTGCCAACAAAGGATTTCAGGTTGTTAAAGAAATGTGTTTTCTGAGCCGTAGAATCAAACGTTGGTGCAAACGTTGAGTTGGATAAAGTTTAAGATTATTTTTTAATTCAAAAACGTGAAACAAAAACCAAAATTTAGGACCAGTTTACCTTTGAACAATTATAAATTTTCTGATGTTCAACAAGCAGATGTGTTCAAACACATCAGTCCCAAGCATGAGAACACTTACATCCAAATGGTGAATTAAAAAAAAAATGTTAGTTTGGACTGAAGATGAGGTCGGGTTCAATAAAACAACAGAAGTCAGGTTCAGATCACTGTCACTCCATGTGTTAGCATTGAAGTCCACCAGCAGAATAATGGAGTCCAGCTGGAGCACCTACACTATATTAAGGCCTCCAAAGAGGCTGGTTACTCTACTGGCAACAATAGACAGAGTTCATTCCTCCAGCTGAAGATGCAGGGTAACTACCCTCTCACCAACCCACAGGCACTAACCCAGGGGGGCTATAGTTTGGCCCACAGCTCCACACCAGCTTGGGTCCTAACTCCAGGTGTGTCAAGGTAAACCCAACTATTTCTAGTCGGCACCTCTCAACCTCACACACAAGGTCAGGCTAGAGAGATCGCATTTTAGGCTTATCTTTGTAATAAATTAATAAGCAAATAAAATTAAATAAACAAACGGGCTTCTGTTTTGTAGCTAAAGATATTTGATTCTCATCTCGGAAGTTCTGTCAATTTAAAGCTGCAGAGTCTGGAGCTGCAAGTTGTAAACGTCCATCTTTGAATTAATCTCACTCCCCTCTCATATCAATTCATCCATCCATCCATCCATCCATTTTCTTCCGCCTATCCGGGGTCGGG
>NW_013952668.1:247068-251796 GCF_001266775.1 Austrofundulus limnaeus
GTCGAGGTGAGGCCGACTATTTCTAGCCGAAACCTCTCAGCCTCGCACACGAGCTCCGGCTCCTTCCCCACCAGAGAVGTGACRTTYCACGYCCYAAGAGCCAGCTTCAGCAGCCGAGGATCAGACCGCCAGGGTCCCCTCCTTCGGCCGCCGCCCATTTCACATTGCACCCGACCCCTTTGGCCCCTCCTCAATTGATTAGGGTCTTTATTATCCTGGGTATCAGGCTTAATGTTCTACTGTAAGTTTTAGAAAGCTGAAATCTGAGATTCCCTCCTCTATTTAAAGTTGGATTTTTTACTGGTTCGACATAAATGTTTTCCTTCAACCCCTCCTCCTAAATCAGGAGTAGGACTGCTGAGTCTGGTCCTGAAGAGCTGTTCTCCTGTGTTGAGCCATGCTTCTGTGGAGAGATTGTTTAGTTTTAGTTTAAAGTTGAGAAATCTTAATGGGAAGAAACATCTAACCAAGGAATGCATGGTGGTAGTAGAATACTAGGGATGTGCTGAATGGATCTTAAGTATTGAATCAAAGTCTAAATATGTTTACCCTCAGTGTCAGAGTAGCTGATATACTGTCTATAGTTTAACATCAGTCATATGTAAAACAGCTGCTGTAAAATGTTGTGATGTAACTTAACATATCTGCTGTATGGCAGTATTTTGAAATATAAAATACTATCAGATAAGTACCCTGGTATCAGCAGATATCTAGAACAGGTCCAATGTTTGCTACCTTCTGAGGTATTGTCCGACCCAAATGGTTAAATAAGAGTCCTTGTCTAAATGAGCTGTATGTCAAAATAAAGGCTGTTTAGAAGCACAGACTTTGGTCTGGGAACTTGTCCTATTACAGCCCAGTGTTTGAGCACAGAAAGTTATTAAACATCATAAACATAAAATGAATCTGAACCACATAAATAAGGCTTTGTGTGATCCTGCTTACCAATTTTTTTGCCGCAAAACAGGAAGTAATATTCACACAACACTGAGCATGAACCTATAGGTTCCCACATATAAAATCAATATCCTGTCAATCTTCTGTCAAGAAACAGGAAGTTAAATCTTCCTGAAACATCACCCTGTCTGACACAAATATCTCATATTTCTGTATGTTCTGAACTAAACCTGTTTTCAAATGTTACTAAAGGCAATGTTTACTATTTTTTAATACTGTCTGCTTTAGAATCAGGATCTATACATGTTTGATCATATTTTGTGTTTTTAGCCACACAGGTCAGCCCATCAGAACTACAAGACGTGTTCCAGGAAACAGCTTCCAATATCTTCCAGATCAACGCCAACGGTAACCTGACCTCTGATTAAGTAGGATCCTGATTCAAAGATAATATTGCATTTGAGCAATGGCTTTAAATATTGCTTATTTAAAAATCTTCAACATCTCTGCTCATTTGAAACGACACAAGTCCTGTGGTAATGTGTAAACATAAACAGGTCCTGGGTCATTTCCAGCAGGAATGTTCCTAATATTTCTATCAAACCGCTGAAAAAACAAACTGACAGTTCTGTGAAAGTTTTATAGATGTGGAATATTTAGTTTGAACCATTCTGATGAGCTAATGTTGTTGTCTTAAAACTTCAATCTCCAAAATTTCTCATTACACAGATATTTACATTGAATTCTGTGGTGTTAAAAAAAACTGTACATAGAAACAGTTGGGGCACTTCTGGTCATGTAAGGGTCAGGAACTGTGAGAAATTCACAACATTTCTACTGAAATTATTGTGTCCCTTAAAACTGACTTGTTTAAATAAAAACATTTAGATAACACATGAACATTTAAAGATTTCATCTTGTTAGGTAAACTTTAGATGGACAGTCATTGCAATCATTTCAAAAGCTAGCTACAACACCTCAGATAAAAATATGTATTAATATTCATAAAGAAACTCATTAAAAACATGTTTTTCTGGTTCGAGCTGTAAAATTAAACAATGATTCTGAACACTTAATTTCTGGCTCTGGTGTTAAATCAGGATATGATTATATTTTTATTTTAGGTGGAAATAATGTTTAAGTTTAAACATGTGATTCAAAGTAAAGAAACATTTCTTTTGATGGGAGAGAATTCATTTGTGGATAATACTAATCTTTTTAATAATTCTTTTTGTTTTCAGTTGTCACCCTAGAGAAAAATCTTCAATCACTGGGGACGTCTAAAGACACTTCAGAGCTGCGACAAAGTCTGTGAGTAACACATACACACACACACACCCACACACACATTCAGACAAACACTGAGCTGCTGATACAGTCAATTAGACTCTTTTTTTTCTTTTGGTTTTTACGTGTTCTTACGGATCGATTGTTCTCTTCACCTGAGCTCCCAGAAATGACCAGACTCACTGCTGCCAACGAGTCCAATCAGAGATGATTGTAAACGTTTAAAATGCATCACATCCTTCTCTTTTAGTTGACATGTCATCAATTCTATTGAACTGGTTTATAATTGGATGCTCCCAGGGTTTAGCTGTTTTTATTTTAAACCTCCCATGTTTTGTTCTGTAGGACGATGCTGTTTGCAAACCACATAATCCTTCCAAGTAATCCAACTCTGTCCAGGGTTATGGTTGGAAAAGCTGTTCAGGAAAACTTCATGCCATTTCTGCTGTAAAATTGTATGCTTCAAGGTTTCTTATGCTAATCCAATGAAAGGTGAGAATTTCACACCCTTTTTGCAAAACCAGGGCTTTTAAAATACAGGGTGAGTCAAAAGTCACAGAACATCCTTTTGTTTTGATCGAATATGGCAGCTTTCAAAATGGCGGCCATGTTTTAGACATAGCCTAAAAGATGGACCCCCTCACCCATTACTTGCTGAGGTATTTAGATGTATTTTCCTTTTTCTTTCTGAAATAAAAAGATGTGCTTTTTTATAATGGTCTAAGTATTTCACATAGTTTCCTTTTCTTCTCCAAAACCATGAATCCTATAGGAACATAAGGTCTTGAGCCCAACACCCCTGGTACCGGGGCCATATTCACACTTGTTGCTTTCTATTCCACTGACAAGTCTGTTGTTGAAGAATAGACACAGAAACTAAAAGCTCAGAAAAAACAATGTCTACTACCATCAAACAGTTCAAACCACAAACAGTCCAATTACCAGTGAGCAAACATTAAATGACATTAACATGAAACTCATTCTCAGCTGTTTATTCCACCGCTTAATCACAAACAACCAACATGCATGATGAAAGCAGAAAGAGATCTCACACATTCAGTAACTACAAGTTCCATCACAACCAATAAGAATTTACAAAACCAGCAGCAAAATAAAACCAGATTTATCGCTCACATAAGAAAAACATAACCAGAACCTAATTAGGTGGTTTTGTATCTGGATCGTATTTCCATCAGAATAAAACTATATTTATTGACCTCTCTGGTGGGGAAGGAGCCTGAGCTAGTGCACGAGTTTGAGAGGTACCAACAAGATATAATTGGGCTCACCTCCACACACATTATGGGATCCAGAACCAATCTCCTCGAGTTGGGCTGGACAATATTTTTTGAGGGGCACTGAGCTGGTGTGGGTCTACTTTAGGCCCATTGACTTGGTGCGTGTATTGGAGTTTTCCCCAGTAATTGAGAAGGTAACTTCCCTGTGCCTTCCGATGGGCTCTGATGGTGGTTGTGCCTATGCGCCAAACAACAGTTCAGAGTATCCAGCTTTCTTGGAGTTCTTATTGGGGGAGTGGAAGGTGCTCCAGCTGGGGACTCCCTTTTTCTGCTGGGGTACATCAGTGTTCATGTGGGTGATGACAGTGTGGCCTGGAGGGGTGTGACTGGGAGGAACATCCTCTCTGTTGTTGGACTTATGTGCTAGTCACAGTTTGGCTTGGACACTTGGGTTAAGAGAGGAGCTCAGCTGTCAGTTGATCACCACCTGTTTGTGAGTTGGATCAGATGGCAGGGGACGATGCCGGACAGAATCAGTAGACCCAACTGTGTAGTGAGGGTTTGCTGGGAATGCCTGGCAGAAAAAAAAACCCATCTGAAATATCTTCAACACACACATCTGAGAGAACTTTGACTACATTCCAGCTGGCGTTGAGTCTGAGTGGGCCATGTTTTACACTTCAGTTTTCAAGGCTGCCTTGAGTTGGTTGCATGTTTGTTTGTGCTTCTCCCGGTGGACATCCTCAAAATTGGTGGTGGACACCCTGGGTTAGGAAGATTGTCAAGCTGAAGAAAGAGTCCAAGCGGGCCTTGTTGCCTGGTAGGACTCCAAAGACAGGTGAGGAGTGTCAGCAGACCAAGCAGGCAGCGGCATTGGCTGTTAAGGCAAAGGTTTAGATGTAGGAGAAGTTCAGTGAAACCTTTGATAAAGACTCTTGATCATTTCCTGGGAGATTCTAACATACCATCTGGTGGCTGAGGCAGGGGAAGCAGCACTTTACTGACACTATAGTAAAGTAATTTCCTTAAGATATTTTGTGTGGTTGACACACCTTTGCTGAAGGTCGAACCTCAGATTCAGGAGGAAAAATGCAGGTTCCATTCTGGCTGTGGAACACTGGACCAACTTTTTACCCTCACTAGGTTCCTCGAGAGGTCATGGGAGGTTGCTCTTTTCTAAAATGTAAGTGTTATATGTTACAGTTGGAGAAAAAAAAAACATACTTGGTTCCTATGGTTTTAATTAAATGAAAAAAAAAAATATATATATACAAATATATATTGATAGTGATCCATACATACAAAG
>NW_013952668.1:261103-267844 GCF_001266775.1 Austrofundulus limnaeus
GTCCACGGTTTGAGCAGCCCAACAACTGAGCTGCTGATGAGAAAAGTATCCGACGGCCGGCATGGTGGCATCACTTCCTCTCTCCACCCACAGGTCACAGGTGTGTCACAGGTGTGACTCTGTTGGTATTACAGCTCGAACGGCGCATGCGCGAAGGGAACATTCAGTGCTTTTAGCACCGCCCTCTGGCGGTCATTCAGGATTCATAGAACCGTAGTTACATATGTAACTTTCGTTTTATAATGTCAACAAATCCCTTAAAGCACCAACATTTTACTTCAAAAAAGAAGAAAAAACAGATTCCAGTCCTTCCGATCTGCATCAAAGATTAGAAGCAAATGAATGATAATATAATGAGAGATTCTTCAGTTTTATTATTAGAAAGTAAAACAAAAATACAAGTAAACACAGCAGACTGAGAACAACTGTCTTAGGAGATGACCAGTGACCTGTATGAGGGAACCTCCTCCAGAATTTCTCCAAAATCTCTCTATCTCCAGAAACTCTTTGGAATGTCTCCAGAATATATTCACACTATTTTCAGAAATCTCAGAGGCAGCAGCCCAGGTCTTAAAACACTGCTAATAATATTAATTATTGAAAAAAAACTGTTCTAAATCTTTTGTTAGTTATTATTTTACTCCAGCAGAATAAATCAGAAACAGAGGGAGTGTCTGATTAGTTTGTTGAAAATTAATATTTAGCTAATATACAAACAGTGTTCTACTATTTAAATAGAATTCTATCTATCTATGTCCTTCTTTATGAAAAGAAAGTATACTGTTATGAGCATGTACTGATAAGATGTCAGGTTGGGTCATCACACTGTGTGTCACGCTGTATTTAGCCGGTCAGCGTTTTAGAATCATGGAGTCATTTCCTGACTGATGACAAGGAAGATGTCCACTACTGACTCTGACTCTCTCATCTGGGCATGAAAGGGATCATTTTAACTAAAGACACTGTGTTTTCTGTGAAACTGCAGTGTGAATGCTTAATAACTTTACTGAAATGAGTTGTTAAAGCTATTACAGAACATTAGCTTAAAATTAAGGGACGCAAAACATTAAATAAAAACCAAAGTAGGAAACTGATAGCTCAACATTTAAAGTAACAAATTGCTAGACAAAAGTAGCAAAGCATTGAATATAAGCCCAAAAAGCAAATGGTTAGCTAACAGTTAAATGTAGTAAGAGACAAGTTAAATGTAGCAAAGGTCTAACTAGAAACTAAAAGTAAGTAGGCTACAAAGGGCTGGCAAAAAGCTTCTCTTTGTCCTTCCTGGTCCCCACCAGTCCAGAAAATTCTGTCCTTTACCGGAGTATCTGTAACAGAATTAAGTCCACAATCTAAACACACATACAGGAGGATCAAGTTCCTGTTGTCAAACACTCATTCAGGGTTCAGTTGATGATGGCCTTTTGTTTTACTTGTACACATGCTTAACTTAACTCAAGGTTAAGATACTCAGAGTTGTTGGAGCTTATTAGAACTGGTCTCAGATGTCCCTGTTTGGAATAAGTTAGCTCCTAGTTGACCCTCTAAATATTTCTCGGCTGATTTCACAAGTCAAATTTTGTATCTTTTCTTCTTATAAAGTGCATGAGAAAAAACTTGTGCCAGCAGGAACTGAATTTGAATTATTCAGATTGAATCTGTATGTTCATAATTTGAACTTGAATGCATTGGTTTAAAATGAATTTTACTAAATTGAAACTGAATTTAATGGTTTGAAAATGAATTGAAAGTTTTGAATCTGAATTAATTTGATTTGAAACTGTACTTTGTTCTATGAAAAATTCAGTTTGACTACTTTTATTTTCAGTTCCATAATTCAATTTCAGTTCCAAAATTCAGATTTTTGTGTCACACATCCTGGTCCTTGAGAAAGCCAACCAGAGTAATCAAACACAGATCCACAGATTTATGTTTCACGTCAGTGAAGCTACCTTCTGTAATGTGACAGAATCCATGCAATCCACCCTAAAAGTGGCAAAAACAGACAGCTGTTTTATTGCAATGATTCAGTTTATTTATAGCAAATGTTACATTTACACCTCAATCTGAGCAATACAAATGTAGTTTCTGCTGGCACAAGTTTCTTCCCATAAAAGTGTGTCTGCATTTTAATATTAGCACTTCTGTGTGAATTTGTGTCTTTGATCACTTCTGTCTAAAAGAACTAGACAGAATGGTTTTAATAAGATAACTTTAGCATTGATTGCTTTGTTTAGACCTGCTGCAGTGAAACGTTTCACATTGAGCTGTTTCATTCAGAGTCAACTGGATTTTTTTGGGCAAAAGAAGAATGAACAAAAAAAACAACCTGAACAACAGTTTCCATTGTTTTCAGCAGTAATTTGAAATGATTTTCAGGCCTTCTGATTTTTTCCTTTATTGATGTGCCAATCCATAAGCACTGATGAAAACTTATTACTAGTAAGTGCTTATTTTTCTGCTTCTATCACAGTTTATAATTCACAAATTTTTTCTGCAGTTTTAAAATAATATTGATAAATGTCTAATCTTTACACTTCTTATACAGTTTAAATAAAATAAAACAAACTTATTCTTACTGCTAAGGACAGAGCACACACTCCAATGCCCACTGACTTCCATCATACCTGACTTCTGAATTTACAGTATCTTTAAAAAGGGAATTGAAATGTATATGTGTGTGTGNATATATATATATACATACATACACACACATTAATATATATTTATATACAGTATATGATAATAAAAATACAGTATGTATGGTGTGCAGATGGAAAGCCTAACATGTGCGTGACGCAGTCAGAGACTTGTTCATGCTGTGTGGATGTGGTTCTTCACCTCGTCCTCCACCACTCTTATAAACCAGCAGGCATCACTCTGCCTCTCAAACCCACATTAGTTCTCAGCCTCCACACACTGCAGCCATGTCTGAGGAACTGTGGGTGTAAATTTAGCTTGAAATGTGCATTTACTTATCACATGGGATCTAAAAGTACAGCCTTGTGAGTTACTAGCCCTTTGGGTAATATTTTATTGGATTGGTGAGCTGGGAATCGCAGAAAATTTGCCTGTTGCTCAGTCAAATTCTTTCTTAAAAGGCAGCTGTGATACAGCTCTAAAATGTATGAAGTTAACAGCCTAACACTCAAGGAATGCATATCACCCACCACCTTCCATGTCAGATAAATGACAGAGACATAGCAGCTGTGGTCAAACCCTGCGATTAAAATCATTCTCAATCGTATCTAATATTATAATGTATCCTGTAAAATAGTATGTGTAATAGATGACTCTTAGTTACTACCACATCTAGCTCAGTATCTGAACTATGACGTTTTATGTATTGGCTAAAGTTGATAAGCTGTTGAGGCCATCTTGAATCAAGTTGACGGACAGCCTACCCACATAGCAAACAAGTGCAGGACAGATCTGGTGTCTAGCTGACACTTCTGGCAGGGCAAGTGGTTTTTCAACGTCTGCCATCGATGGCATGCCACAACTGGCCCAGTTGTGGATTGCTTTATGCAGGGCTGGCCAATCTATGAACCACCTCTGGAAAACCACATTTGGGCCACTAAAGGACTATCATTTATTGGGGTATCTGTTAATTCATTGTGTGGGAATAATCACTTTCTGACAGTTTCATTGAAATTCACTTAGTGGTTTGTGATATACAGTATTTTGCTAACAGACAAACAGGGTAAAATGTTAAGAGATCAGAATTTGTTTTAGGCACAACTCAGCTAAAATCTCAGCATTTTATCTTAAGCAGTTAGCTGCTTAAAAGATAAACTGTTTCGTCTTTGAGAGTTTAATTAAAATGTGTCTAGTGGCTCATGGACTACAGTATTTTGCTAACAATATAAACAAATTACCATGACTCTAACATGCACATGCAAAAAGCAAAATTGGTGTGTTGCTTTCAGTGATCCTTCTATCCGTCCATCTTCATACAGGGTCAAGGTGGAGCTTGTGCCTGTCTCTGGTCACTGTGTGAGAGGTAGGGTACACCTGGACCGGTTAAATGTTTATCACAAGGCCGTAAAGAAAAAAAATAGAGGCCTATCATTTCTTGAGATACTGCATTTCAATACTTGATAAAATGCAAGATTTTTGGGTAACTGTTGGTAAATCTGAAAACTTTCCAAAAAAAAAGTCCAACTCGTGGTGTCACAAAAGAGTCATTATAAACATTATAAATCATTATGACAGTCAGCAAGTCAATAGCCTGGACACAGATTTTTTTTTTTAATCAAAGCTGAGACATTCCAACACATAACAGCAGTGTGTAAGAAAAAGAAGGGCAAAGCATCATGGAACACCATAACCAAGCAGCTAGAATACAGGAACACCTGTAGGACTTTCAGATACAAACTGATGGCTAACCAATAGAACATTGTGGTGGCTGACAAGCAAGGGAAGAAGGGCTGAAAAAGGAAATTCAGAAGTTGTGGAGAGTCAAGACCTCAGTGATGTCATCAGAGCACTCTGGACTGTGACCCTCAGAACTCATCACCAATTCAACAGTACTGTCAGAAACAAGAGAAAGACTGCCTATAAAACTTTGAGCTGTTATGTAAAACAACATTATGCCCAGAGCTCTGGGATGGATCATCTCTGATGATTCATCCATGAGTCAGTGGGAACGCCGCCTGCACACAGCAAACACGCCATTATCAAACAATCACATCGCCCACTACTGAGGACCCCAGGAGGACCTTTGCAATATTGCTGCACACTGATCCATCTGCTGATCCCAGTCTTCCCCCAAAGGAAGCTTCCAGTTGAAACAGCAGGAATAAAATGGAGCTGCCCAAACTGTGAATTTCAATCAGTCACCTGTGTTGTGTGTTTCTCCTGTACGCTTGCTTTTTGCTGTTCCTTTGAGCTTTGGCTGGGTGTGTGGTTCTGGAAGTACCTACCTGTGCTGTGTGGATGTGGGGGCTTGAAGCCGTTAGGGTGTGATTGGGGTGCAATTCTTAGACTGCAATCATAATTTCAGGCCTTTAGATAATAAAGTCTTGCTTACATTAAGTTAATTGAGGAGCTTCATCCAGCTGCTGACATGAGTCTCTGATTCACCTGATGAGGCAGAACATTTGGAAAAGTCCACCCTGACTAAAGACACAAAAAACAAACTGGAACACATTTGTAAAGTAGAGCTGAAGCATCAACAGTAACTAATCCTTAATAATGTGAATCTGAAATATTCAGACCAGCAACAAGCATGCTGCATTCAACACCACCTAAACCCTCCTTAGCATTAAAATGCTTGGTGTGGACTTCAGCAAGTTGTCTTCATCTACAGTTCTTCATGCAATGAGATGCTGTCATGTTGTTTAACAAAACAAAATGCTGTCATTGCAACAAACTTCAAAAAGAAAAACTCTTGCAGAGCAGATCTACTGCTGACAGAAGACAAGAATAATGCTAGATCACTGAACCAATGTGCACACCAGGAGTATAAAGTCAAACTAATGAACTGAAACCACTGACACCTGTGCAGGGACAACTAGGATCAGGTGCAGGTGGGTGTGGCAGAAACAGAAGCAGGAACAACACTGAAACTGAACAGACTAACCAGAAACAAACAAAACAGAACAATATACAGAATAAATACTAAACAGAAGCACACGTCTTAACAATTTCATTGACTATAACTCAGTCTAGCCAAGATGAACAAATTGATCTAAAGTTTAATTCAATTCAATTCAAAAATACTGTATTGATCCCAGAGGGAAATTAGGTGTTGTTGTAACTCAKTTAACTAAAAACTTATTGTAGATGCTGATGGCTGTGGGCAGGAAAGATCTTCTGTAGCGGTCTGTGTTACAGCAAAGTTGAAGAAGCCTCAGACTGACGACACTCTGTTTCCCTATGACAGTCTGATGAAGAGGATGGTCAGGGTTGTCCACAATGTTCTTGATTTTATGTAAAATCCTTCTTTGCACCATCATCTCCAGAGATTCCACAGTCGTCCCCAGAACAGAACAGCCTTCTTTATCAGGTTGTTTAGTCTTTTTAGGTCCCTGGCTCTGATGCTGCTGCCCCAACAGATGATGGCAGAAGAGATGACGCTCTCAACAACAGACTTGTAGAAGATCTGCAGCAAGACTTGTAGAAGATCTGCAGCATCTTGCTGCAGACATTGAAGGATTTCAGCTTCCTTAAGAAGTACAATCTGCTCTGTCCTTTCTTGTAGACTGCTTCACTGTTGAGTCTCCAAGTCTCCAGTCCAGTCTGTTGTCCAGATGAACACCCACTGAGGTATTTATATTCCTCAACCACCTCCACTTCTTCTCCCATGATGGAAACGGGGTTTGATCTAATACCAGTTTTCCTGAAATCTATAATCATCTCCTTTTTTTGTTCGCATTTAAGATGAGATGATTGTTCCCACACCATGTCACAAAGCGGTCCACCAGCTCTCTGTACTCAGCTTCCTGTCCATCTCTGATACACCCAACAACTGCAGAGTCATCTGAGTATTTCTGTAGATGACAGCAGTCTGACTTGTGCTGGAAGTCTGAAGTGTACAGTGTGAACAGGAATGGTGAGAGTACAGTTCCCTGTGGTGCTCCTGTGCTGCTGACCACATGGTTAGACACATAGTCCTTCAGTCTCACAAACTGTGGTCTGTTTTTCAGGTAGTCTTTGATCCACCGGAGTCTTCTGGAGTTTCAGACAAAGCAACTCAGGCTGAATTGTGTTAAAGGCACTGGAGAAATCAAAGAACATGAT
>NW_013952668.1:273418-277303 GCF_001266775.1 Austrofundulus limnaeus
TATATATGTAGAAGTGAGGAACCCTTCACTGACTTGATTTTGCCTTTATTTAGCTTATTACAATAAATAGGACAGGGATTTTGGGAATATACAATATTTTGTATGAACAAACAAAATAAAACTATTTGCAAAATGACAAAAAGAAGCAATAAAGCAACAAAATATGTGTCAACAACACAACAACAGCAAAAAACAAAAAACAAAAAAAAAACTCCCATAACTCATGTGCATAATTAAGAGGACAAAGGATTAACTCCAACTAATTTGGCAACAAAACAAAATAATTGCTTCATTTCAGTTCACTTCAGTTTACTTATATAGCTATACGAAAATGTGATCAAAAATCGGAAGGCCGAATAGTTGCACAGAAAACCAAGTTAGTTCCCAGTTTAAGAAGGTTTATTCTTCAAATCTAAACACTCCATTCATGATCAGAGTCATTGTGTGTGTGAACCTGAGTCTAATCAGCACCAAACAAAACAATGGCTTCTCTCTGCTGTTGCTGAAGTCTCCATCTCTTTTAAAGCCTTACAAGTACAAAAACCCAAACACCATGGTCACACCGCTGGGGTTGGTGGGTTGGTATCTTTTACGTCAGTCATTGGAATGTCCACAAACAATTCTTTGTTTATACTGCAGAGGGACACATTGAGCAGAAACTTGCTGATTCTCTTCCTGTTTAAAGAAAACAACTATAAATAATCACAAAGTGTAAAACGTGAGACTCTATCTAAAATTCAGTTAATCAGTCACAACATGTCCTCCTTATTCTCAAGTCACAACAAACATCATTTCAGGGCCATGTACAAAAACACAATCAATCCAAGGAAGCCAGCAGATTGTATTGAATCACTTCATTGCAGTCTCCCATCCTCAGCAGGACATTGACGATCTAATCGCACTAGTATGGATCGGATACAAACACTGATCTTGGAATCAATAGTAGAGATACTTGGATTGATATGCCCACCCTTAATTTCCAGCAGTCCCTGTAAAATAGGTGGGGACATCCTGGACAGGTCTTCAGTCCACCACATGTTTATCTGGACAAGTCTCTAGTCCACCACAGAGACACACAGAGACAACCATTCATTTTTTACCACTTAACCTTACTTGCATATTTTTGGGTATGTGGGAGGAAACCAGAGTACCAGGAGAAGCTGGGGTTTGATCTTGCAACCATCTTACTGAAAGACAACAGCTTTATGAACTGTGTCAACATGCTGCCTGGAAAAAAAATCATAACATAAGGAATTAGAAATCTAAATGCACAAACCTACACTTCCACAGACATTATATTCAAATATACATATGTGTAAAACCAGCTCACTGTGATGCTCAGTTCTGAATATGACAGTCTAAACCTATATTGTAGGACAGGACTGTTATTTTAAAAGAAACAACTTTACAAGTATAGCCTGGTTTTATTCACAGCCTTTCTGACTCAGCTTGTATGTGGAGCTATAGATTTCTAGTTTAGCAGTATTAGCATCCTGTCCACAGTTGTGTAGGCTACTGTCATTTTTCTGGTAGAAAGGGCCACACCCCAAGCAAGACAGTTGAAACGAAACAAGTGATATTCTCTCCAGTTACATTAGATAAAGTAAGAACCATTCAGACCACAACCAGAACCTCTTCATGGAGGGGCACCTCCAAAACGTCAGTATTTGGTTGTGGCCTGTTGCCTTTGTTCACACAGAGATCCATTGTGTTTAACAGTGAACCTGACTGAGTTTGATGTAGAACCTGACACTACTTGTTGAATCTTCTCTAAAACTTGCCTTTAAACAACTTCTGAACTCATCAGTTTTAAGTCTCTCTCCCACAAAGTTCAACAAATCGGAAGAGTTTGAAATGTCCAACTAAGCCCCACCCCCTGTAGTTTGGTGCAGTAGTTCAGAGCAGGATTTCATCCCAGCTTCTCTGTGTGGAGTTTATGTTCTATTCTTCCTGCCACAGATTACAGCAGGTCATGTCAGGGTAATAGTATTTAGGAGTGAATAGTTAGTTGTTCTGTTTGTTGCCCTGCGAGGGACTTGTGACCTGCCCATACGACCCTCCCTCTCTGACACGTGGTTTGATGCTTCTCTAGAATTTAATAAAACTTTTTGGATGCAGTTTCAAAATGACAGCTGTAACTTTATGTCTGATACTTGTATTCTGCATGCTACTGGTAAGTTTTGATTTAATGCCTTTTAATATCTAAAAAATATATTCTGTTTCTGTCTCCTTGTTTATCTTTCAACACCGACTCCTCCCCACTTCTCCAGACACACCACTCAGCAGCAAACCAACAAAGTCATCACCAGTACGAGCCATCTCATCAAACAGCTCTCTGATATAATCAGCGGCTCTTCACGGGTATACCTTCATGCTGCCGTTCCTTCTTCATAATCTGTCATTTTGGACAATAAACAGCAGATTACAACATTTTACTTAATTAATGCAAATGTTGTTTTGTCGCACAGCAAGACCGTCTTCGCCTGACCAGACTGAAGACTGAACTGTCTGATTCTGTGCAGCGTTACGGAGATCTGCAGAAGGTAGCAGAAAATCATTACTTTGTTTGAGAAATACTTTATAATATATATATATATATATNAACATGATCCTCACAGTGCTGCCTGCTTTGTCCAGATGACAGTGGGTTTGTTGAAGCAGGTGTATGATGGTGTCTTCAACTCCAACTCCACAGCGATAAGCAAACTGCAGGGGGTCCTGATGTGTGCTTGTTTGCTTACTCAGGTGGGTCAACAGGAGTCTCTCTAGGTCCTTCATGATGTGGGATGTCAGGGCAACAGGGGCATAGTTGTTAAGGGCTGATGGATGAGTTTTCTTTGGGACTGGAACCAGACAGGATGTCTTCCACAACACTGGCACCTTCTCCTGGGTCAAGCTAAGGGTTGAATATGAGCTGCAGAACCCCACAGAGCTGATCTGCACAGGCCTTGAAGACTCAGTGTGGCTGTAAATGAGATCTGTTTACAACATATACTCTGAATGTGACACCTCACAGCATTACATTAAAAATGTGTATTATTTACAAAGCTCATCTAAAAAAGCTACAACTCTAACTGTAGTTATAACTGAAATGTGGTGGGCAGCATATTCCATCTATGAATGTGATGCCTTTATTGTATTCTTTTATTTTAGATTAACTCTAGCATTTGCTAAATAAATTACTGATGGAAAAAAGTAACTTTAGAAAAAAACTTTTGATTGTAAAAGTAAATTGTCTTCAGTTTTGATCTTTTTCATTGTTTTTTTCTTCTCTCATAATACCACTTGGTCCCATTCTGTGATGTTTTTAGCTGCAGTTGCTCACTGTGACCTTTGACTCCACCGACAACAGACAGTAAATTGTGTTGACTGTCTCCTTGTCCCAATCCTCTACGGTGTGTCCATCTGTCCTCTGCCAGCAGAATCCTGCAGATCAGTATTTGTGTCCCAGCAGCAGAGGTGTGTTTGTGGAGCTGTGTCAAGTCAGGAGGGGTGGAGTGTGTGCTGCAGTCCAGGATGACCTGACAGCAGAGATATTTAATAAGAGTCTGAACCCAGCCTTCCAGCAGACGGGCTGCAGAGTTATGAATGTGGACCTGCACCTCCAAACTTTAACCTTACAGGGACTTAAAAAAAACAAAACTTGAGAACGAAAAGATTAAGGTTGTTACAGTGTTCACCTCCATCCCACTTCAGGTTAGAGTTACTGCAGCTAGAATTGGAGATAAATAGATGTGTAAGCAGGCTGTCTCAATCATAGCTGTACCGGACCGTCTTATCTGAATCAAAGGTTCTATTTCATCCCTACTGACCGCCAGAGGGCGGTGCTAAAAGCACTGAATGTTCCCTTCGCGCATGCGCCGTTCGAGCTGTAATACCAACAGA
>NW_013952668.1:280013-283557 GCF_001266775.1 Austrofundulus limnaeus
GTCCCCACCTGGCTGCTTTTTTTTGTAAAAAATACCCCACGTTGTAGGAAAAACACACACACACACATGCACGCACGCACACACGTCATATTAAATGAAGCTTTGTTAGGGTGTTAAGGTTAAAACCAGAGGTTTATAGTAACTAAGTACATTTACTTCACTACAGTACTTAAGTAGTTTTTTTGAGGATTTGTAATTTTACCAATTATTTTTAAATAACTACTTTTACCTTTATTTTGTTACATTTTAAAGCTAAAAATTGCACTTTTACGTCTTTACTTTAAAATGTAACACCTAGTTACTCATTACAAAATTAAATATGTTTGAACTCATCATGAAGGAAGATGTTTCTGCACTCTAAAAAAAATGAAGTGTTGAATTTACACAACAAAGTCATGTCAACTGGCTCCACTAAGCCTAGTTGAGTAAATCGAGCAAAGCATTTATATAGCTTAATTTACTCAACCTAGCTTAGTGGAACCAGTTTGGTTCAGTAAATTCAACAGTTTATTTCTTAGAGAGTGTGTAAATGTACTTTTACTTTCCCAATTTCTGTGAACAGTTTTATGACTTTTACTTGAGTAGTTTTCTCATCAGTGAAATTTATTTTTATAAGTCATTTTCTGTTTACGTAATTTCACTTTTACTTATTTTTTTCCCAAGACCTCTGCCAACAACTCCCCAGCATCTATTGTAATCCTTGGCCAATAGATGTTGTAATCAACCGTCTTATTGTTGGCAAAAATGTCTCATAAACTACTTGATGGATGTTAATAACAGCTTTCAGATTTTTGTTATTGGATATAAATCAACAGATTTAATTTTGGAATCAATCCAATTCAAGATGGCTTCTGCAGCCAACTAAATATAGGAAACACACAAACAGCCAGAACTCTGCCAGTTTTACAGATACAGATCTAAAAGGTGGTCTGGAAATAGCTGAGGATCAACCACAACATATACTCTGAGCACTACATATGCTGCATGATTTATGCCAAAAAATGTTTGTTTTAACTGATGGAATAGACCATGTTTGCAAAATATTTTGTGAAACGCTAAAGCAATATGAATGAAACTTTCAGAAACCAATCATTGGATGTGAATCAAAAACTGATTTTAGTTATTAGTATTCAAAATGGCCGCCACAGATAATTAGCACTGTAAAATGATTGTTTCAGGGTTCTTACATGTTTCAGTAAGTTAAGGTTAAGACTTTTTAAAGACCTTTTAAGACCATTAGGAATGAAATTTAAGACCGACACATTACCAGAAACATTCCAATGGTCCCAGAAATTTTATCACATTTGCTATCAATTCAGGTAAAGAAGATTTAATTTTAACAAAAAAAAAAAAAAAAAAAAAACGCTATTTCAGTCTTGGAACCAGCCTTTCCCTTAGCTTCTTCTGCAAGCGTGTCTTCTTCCCTGGCAAGACAGGCAGACACCTCCAGCAAGCTTGTCTTCCTTTTCTTAAAGTTCTGCTCTGCCGGCTTTCTTTTCTGGCTCTGGGATTCATTTTCCTTTTCCAGATGGAAGTATACGTTGACTAGTCTTTTTGTGTCCGTGTCTCTTTCCTGTCCCCACTAACCCAGTCGGTTGAGGCTGATGGCCGCCTGTCCTGAGCCTGGTTCTGCTGGAGGTTTCTTTCTGTTAAAAGGGAGTTTTCCCTCTCCACTGTCACTAATGTGCTGCAGGATGGGAGACTGTGACAAAGTGAAGATTCAACACAATCTGCTGGCTACTTTAGATTTAGTTTTTTTGTGTACAGTGCCCTGAGATGACATTTGTTGTGACTTGTGTATTTATGTGAACACTTCCTGAGAATGATCAAAAGTAAATAAATAAATAAATAAATAAATAAATAAATAAATAAATAAGACAAGACGTTGAATGAAAATTTGGGCATTTTAAATACCTTTTTAGGCCTAAGATTTGGATTTTCAAATTTTAGTCATTTTTAGACTATTTAAAAAACTTGCAAGAACCCTGTTGTTTTAACACAAAATGTGAGCCAAAGTTTAGTGTGGTAGTAGCTTAGAATAATCCTCAACACATAATTAGAGCCTTATTCTTTGTGTGAAAAAAATTGGTTCAACATTTTCTGTCTGTTAGCAAAATAATACAGTATGTGAGCCACTGGATGAATTTTCAGGATGGTTACTACATCAAAGTTACATTTGCCAACATAAACAAATATAGATCATGAAGTAAAATTTGTAAAGTTGGTGACCATTTTTAATTAAAAGTTTGTTATGAAAGGCAGTTGAGAAGCTTTTCATTTATATATGTCTAAATCCCAACGACAAAGAATCAAAGTGTGAAGGAGCAGAAAACAAACATTACATGTTTAGTCTGCATTTCTTTTTGTAAATGTTGAACCTTCCTTTATTCAGACCCACTCCTTTAGAAAAGATCAGTTCAACACACGGAAAATAGAAAATCATGACCAGCCTAACCATTTCAAGTAAAGTCACAGAATGTAGCCGGCAATCTACTCAGTCACACAACAGTTTTGTGAGCTACTGTACTTTTTTTTTATTTAGTGAGATTCCGCAAAAGTTTTGAAGTTGTCATGCCTGGAGTGGTACCGCAGTCATTAGCATAAACAGTGGAGAAAACAGAAGCAGATTCAGATGACCACGCATCAGTTTAATCTGAGAAGACCTTGAAATAGTAACATATCTGAATTTATTGTGCTTCTTGTTTGTGCTCTGTCTTTAAATGTGTGTGGTTCACAGAGCGATGCTGGTTCTTACAGATGCCTATGCCTCTCCCCCCAGATAACCCTGGCCCATCAAAGTGTTTTAGTTTATAAACAAACTTTTCATAATGACAGAGGATTCCTGTTGTTTTGAAGATGTGTGCTGCTGAAGCASAGCTCAGAGAAGGGCAGAAGTGCAGCGCTGGTTGCTGGGAGGCTGAGGAGGAAGTAGCTCATTTTTCCCCGCTGCATTGTGTTTCTGTCAGATCGTCAAAGAGCAGCTCTGGCAACACGACCTGTTGTCAACTCCTCAGTAAGAAAAATTGCCATTGACTGTCCTAAAAAATAATAAAATAAGTCATCACCTACCGGTAATTTGGACAATAATTAGTTATTGTTTTATAAATGTATAAACTCATTTCTAGCTGATAGAACTGATAGATGATGTTGTGTTTTCAGCCAGAAGGGAGCGCAAGTCAAACAGGTTGGCTTCACTTTTAATAAAACATTACTATCAGATTTATTTTTTTGTCTTTAAATAGAGGTGTGAATTCACAACTTTTCTTTTTTAAATTTAAACATTTCTTTTAGTAAATATGAGTTGTCATGAATTACACACAAAATGCATTTAATTTACATTATGCAACAGAAATGCAAATGTAGACATTAAAACAAAATACTCAAGGCTTTAAAGGGGCAATATCATATAAAATAAACTTTTTTGAGTTTTATACCATGTTATAATGTTATACACTCATTAAAACAAACATGCCCAAAGCCTTGCTTTGACTCATTCGTGAATGTTTGAGAAATCCTGCGGCGTTTTTAGGAAGTCATGCTGAGG
>NW_013952668.1:285006-286929 GCF_001266775.1 Austrofundulus limnaeus
TTACAAAAGTAATTTATTCAATAAATAAATGGACAGAGAGCATGACCCCCCAATGTTAGACCTAAAGTTACGCCCTTGAGTCTGACATGAAACTGATCACTATGGTAACGGGGGAGCACGTGGTCACGCAAACCCACGTGAAGCCAACACCAGGCGAAGGCTGGACCGTCTCATTTCGCAGCAGTTTTGAGCATCCTACCCGGCCCAGCAAGGATGTGGCCTCCGTGGCCCAGCTAGGCTGGGTCCTCATGAGGACCCAGCCCATGAATTGAGACACAGCCCGTGACTCCAGCAGGCTACGTGCTGAAATGGGCGTGACCGAAGTGGTTGGATTTTCTTAAAGAGACAAAGACCTATTTTGAGGTGTTTAGAAACTGTCAAGAGGAGAAGTAAATTGTTTTGGGGATTTTTACAAATATATAGCTCTTTCATAAGCTGAAAATGTGACGTTACTTTATTTTAGTATAAAATTGAAATACAGGCTTGGAAAGCACATAATATCGGCCCTTTAAATCATTAATAACATTCCTCTGTCTGCTATTTTACATGCAGTGTTAGTTATTTTTAAAATAAACTATGCATTTTCTTAAACATAAAATAGTCAACGGTTTAACACGCAATGTAAGTTAAATATTCACATTTAACAGGTAGCTCTTTGAAAACACAACTTGACGTTTTGTCAGACACGTTGAACAATGTTGAGTTTAGAGTCGTTTAATGGTGTAAAGTGAAACAGACTACAGGGGACCACTTCACAGTCCTTTAACTGCCCTCTTTGATTTTCCCACTGCTGCTTCTGTGGCTGTTTGTAGACCTGAGAATGATAACCTCTTCCACAGAACGCCTCAGACCAGGGCTCATTGCATTCTGGGCCATCCAGGCAGCTTCAGCCCACCTAAGCAGGTGGTGACAGCTGGAATGTTTGACGTGTGAAGGGTGAGGTGGCTCATGGATCAGGAGTGTGAGGTAGCGATATCAGACATTCTGTGCCATCATCTGGCTGCAGGTTTTTTCACCAGGAGGTGTTCGCCTCAGATTTTATGCAGAGCCCTGAAACCTGCTGAAGTTGTACAGCAGACCTCCCTTGGTTCCAGATTTGTGTCATTGTTCCGTGCGGTAGAAGTGCTCCATGAAACACGCTGATGTGTGACGGCTCAGTTTGAGCTCCTGCTTCAGAGGAGATGCTTTCTCAGCTCAACCAGGACTCTCAGGTGATGTAAAGGGCGTAAACTGATTGGTTTAGCAGTTTCAACACTCTTCCATCACATGCACTGATAAAACTGAAGTAAAATAACAAAAGTAGAAGCTACTGAACTGTCTCTATCTGCTACGTGTTGTTCTTATAAAAAGCAGATTGCATCAGTCATGTCTGAATCAGTTTTTTTTCTTCAGTTCATGACAGTTATTTATCTCACATATAACCACAAACCTCTCTGAATTTTAGTCTGTAACAATGTTGTGGTTTAAGCTGATTGCTGTTAGTATAACTTGTCTTACACTGTTTTATGAAAAAAAATATTATTTATATTTTATTTATACAGGAAAATCTCTTGAGACACATTGTGTAACTTACAAGAAAGACCTGTTACATCACAACAAAATAACATAAAAACCTTAATAAAACAATCTACTTAACACTTCTAAAAATCAATACCATGCATTATCAAAGAAAGACAACAAATACAACAAATGCCTACAGACAAATTCTCAAATCTGTTTATTGAAATCTTAAACTCCCCAAGTGTGACCAGATTGGTGAGCTTCAGTTTCTGTTCAGGTTTGTTCCAAGTGGAGGATCCAGAAAAGTAGAATGCTTTTTTTTGCCAAGCTCAATACGCACTGAAGGAACACTGGGCCTCATGCAAGAACCGTTCGTACACACAGATTTGTTCTTAAATTGTGCGTACGAGTGATTTAGGAGAA
>NW_013952668.1:288039-297769 GCF_001266775.1 Austrofundulus limnaeus
TGTCAGCACCAATGTGGATCAGCTGCTCGGGACCAAAAACAAAAGAAAAAAGTCAGTCAGCTGGCAGCTTCTGGAGTGATGATACTAACCGAACAAATCGCCTCTAAATCATCTGGTGAGTTAATTATCTGCTGTGCGCAACGTTCGCTTGCTTTTTAGTAAAAAAATTAAAGCCATTTTCTTTTACTTTATCTTTATTTCAMCCRCCGAGGACACGCTCCTCCCACACGTCGCTGCTGCCGCTGCTTGTTCTGGTCTGAACACTAGTGCGTTCTATAGAGCGTCCAGTGAGAGACGTTTTGCGCTTTTTGGCCGCTCAAAACGCGTTTGGTGTGAACGTAGCATAAGAGTCAGCGAGTACGTAGACAGGGGCTTTTAACTAAAGAATATAAGCTACAATGGTGGGTGAGGGCTTTGCTACCTGTGATAAATCTAAGTGCTTCATGATAGATAGAATCCAACAGACGTAATGAGCTGGCAGAGGCTTTCATATATTCCCATAGTCTAAAATACTTAAAAAAGTGGCAGAAACAAGATGTTTTCTAGCATTTTGAAAAACAACGCTTGTTGAAAAAAAAGCCTAATTTTAACTTGAGTTTTTAAAGCAGATTTTCAATGTGGGGCTTAAAAGTTAAATTTTCATTTAAGGGGATACCAAGTATTTATTAGATGCTACAAAATCAATGGGCACACCCTGTGTGTTAGTGATAGCAGGGAGAAATGTGGGCACCTTCTTGTTAGAAAATAACATGCCCTAGTCTTACTTGCATTCAGTACCAGTCTAAGTTGTAATAGTTGAGACTGAAAACTGTTGAAAAAGGACTACAAGTGCTCAAAAACAAGACAATCTGATTTTGCATGACAAGAAATTACTGAATTGTCAGCATAACAATGCACAGCTGTACCTGTAAGACCATGGCCCAAATTGTTAATGTAAATAGTAAACAGGATAGGTCCTAAAATGGACCTTGTGGAACCCCTCTAGAAATGTCCATAAAACTGGAGGTTTGACAACCACATTGTGTACACTGTTTATGGACAGTGAGATAATTTAGAAACCAACCCACAGCCAGTAAACCCTATGTCCAAAAGTCTTTTTTGTATCTTTGTTCCAGTCATTGGGACAAACATTGGACCTGTTGCTACATTGCAGTGCTGCTCATTAAAACCGAATTTCTTTTTTTCTTTTTTTTTCAGATTTCTGTTTAAGGTGCATTCATTCAGTGAAGAAAGAAACAATGCACCAGTCTATATTTTAGTGACAAATAAATAAGCATATTCATGTATTTGTTGCTCTCCTTGATGCTGACGTAAACGTTGCTCTGGCACATTTAACCCCAGTCAGAACTTTCCTTTTAGTCCTCAGTTTAATCTGCAAGAACATCACTTCCCTCTGCTCCCACCTGATTAGCTGAGGGAGAACTACATGAGCGAGCGTGGTCAGTGAGTGCATGCAAACTAAATAAAATCTCTTGTATCATTAAGAAAAAAAAAGTGATGTATTCACTCAGCTCCTCTGTATCTTCAGTGGGGTTAGTGAAGGGCGTCATCTTAAAAACTACCATTATTCTGAACTGAATGGACAATCAATTCCTGCTTGAACTTGAAGTAACGATCCTGTGAGGAACCATTGTTCCCACAAAAGAGCCTCTATACAATTCATCTCTTTTACAGGCAGGAGAGCCACATGAATTATCATTTGATGCCCCTCTGAAGGCAAATTATTAAGGTCTGCAGGCATCAGGTGGAGTGTGAAAGGCTGGCTGGTCCATCAGATTTAGTCTGACTGCGTGATCATACCTGTGCTGCACAAGTTGGTCCAACTAAATTTTATGTGAGCATAACAACAGGAAGGAGAGGTTTTTATTTTTTTTTCTACTGGGGGCAAAGCAGAGTCATCAGCTGTTATATGATATCAATAAGAGGTGGCATTTGGAGTCTCATACATATGCATTCAAATTTTTATTTTATTTTAGCCCAATGTAAATGTTATTGATTGTTTCCCACACAACATTTTAAAATAGACATCAGCTAGAATCAAAAAGAAAAAAAATTGCAATCGTTTGAACTTGTCAGCAGTATGTGAACTTGTACAATAAAGTGCCAGTAAGAGTGATCTGAGACTTTCCTCCATTATTTCCATCTGTGTGATATACTAATATATTCCTGAGTGGTGTGCGTCTGAGTGGAGGAGTGTGCACGCTGCTGCAGAATTAGCTGAGCGGTGAGTCAGAGCGAGCGGCAGACAGAGCGCTGTGAGTCAGCGCAGGTTGGTCCCTGTGCTCTGACACGCACTGGCCCCTCAACCAGAATTAGCTGTGCAATCAGGCGCACAAATGGAAAAGACATTAGCAATGCAAAAAAAGTCAAGTAGACCTTTCTCTCACTGTGTCTGCTGTTCTGCTTTTGTTTGCACGTTTCATGAACGGAGTGGAGTTTTAATTTCAGCTTTCCTTGACGTAACGTCGTTGAAACATCGGCGCTCTACATTCATTCCTACATTTGATGGTTTTGATGTTGTTCTTATCTTAGATAATGTGTCCTGCTGAGTTTCATTAAATTCCATCTGGTGCTTCATAACATATTTTACTAACAAACAGACAGGGTTGAGTCTGACACTGCACTCGAAGCGTGTGTTGAAGTGATTCATCATCACAGAAAATTGTACCTGTATTTTTGTAAAACTGGCCAAGTTCTTGTTTTATTGTTGTTTCCTAAAGTAACTGACCTTGGTGTCCATCTTTTCTCAGGCTGATTCCAAAAGTTAATCAGTTGTAGATGATGACCAAATGATTATTGTCTTAAATAGTTTGAAGATGCCATGTCCCAGTGGCTTTCAGACCCCAAAACACATTACGGCAAAGCCTGGTTCACCCCAAAAATCAAGTCCCCTGGCACAAACAGTGTAACGTTGTGTATGCGGTTAAGTGCCAGGAGGAGCGTGACCAGTTAAACATAGAGTTAACAAAGCAGCCATTGGCCAAAAGGATGGCCCAACACAGAAGAAAAACATCATCAGGCCAGGAGTCTGCAGTTTACACTAATCTACAGTCAAGGGTTACCCTTGTATAATGAAGATGTTCTCATCCTTGATATAGAGGAACATTGGTTTGAGAGAGGAGTAAAGGAAGCCATTTTTGTGAAGACATTTTTTTGTCGGGTGGAGGCCTCTGGGTTCAATTGTTCTCCTCTTTCAATGCTGTAATTACAAGAATGACTCAGACCTTTGTGAACATTAGAGCAGTAGGGATTGTCAGGGTGATGGTCCTCTGTGAATATTCAGTGCCTTAACAATCCATTGTTAGGCTGATGGTCCTCTTTTGCATGTGAACAAACAGTGTTATTTGTCATTGTTAAGCCTGTTTGTCCACCATGCGGAGGCAGTGCTTATAAGGCTGAGTTTATTTGAAACCTCTGAGTGAGGAAGTCTCTTGGAGGAGAGACAAAATGTTTTCAACTAAGAAGAACCCATTCCAAGGACCTACACAACATTTTGTATGAGTCTGGAACTGTTCTGAATCCTGATGGTTAACCAACAATTACTGGACACTATGGTTAACCAACAATTACTGKACACWATGGTTAACCAACAATTACTGGACACWATGGTTAACCAACAATTACTGRWCACTATGGTTAACCAACAATTACTGRWCACTATGGTTAACCAACAATTACTGGACACTATGGTTAACCAACAATTACTGGACACAATGGTTAACCAACAATTACTGGACACTATGGTTAACCAACAATTACTGATCACTATGGTTAACCAACAATTACTGGACACTATGGTTAACCAACAATTACTGGACACTATGATTAACCAACAATTACTGGACACAACCTACCAGAGTGATAAACCATTAGTCCTCTATGCTGACATGAACACAGGATGATGCACACACGTTCCTCTTGTGAACACCCTCTGCTTTAAGGCAATGGAGCATGAGGTTTACCACTAGTAAGTCCAAAATAGGCAGCCCATCCTGATGATTATGTGACCCTCGGTGGTGCTTCTTGTCACCAGTATAGCCACCTCCTCACATACATATATTTATGTATGGGTGTGTGTGCGGGTGGGTATGTGTGTGTGTATGTATGGATGGGTAAATGGATGAATGGATGGGCAGAAGGTTTTTTTGTGCAATCTTTGTTAAACAATGGAACACAAACAATTAGTCATCTTCTCGGAAAAATAGTTGAGCCAGAAAAATATGAGCCAAAATCAATAAGGCATGAAATTTTTAAAATGTGAAGCAAGATTACTTTTTGCATTCTTCCATTTTCAATTTTTGAAAATCAAAGCAAAACAAAAAAAGCAGATGAAAGCAGCAGTTCAGGTTCTCTGCAGGTATGTAATTCTAACACCCCGCTGGGAAAAATATCACATCATTAAATATTTTTTTATAGAACGCTAAGAGTCATTCAGTTCTGATTTACGGGTATTTTCAATAATTCTTTCCAAGTGTGTGAGCTTGTTGGATGAAATTTCTCTTTCAAAACTAAAAAAGTGTTTTTATAATATGTTTAAGTTGGAGGATACTGAGGTGGAGGTTTGTCATCACCCACAGCCTAAAGCCAATCAGTGCAATGATGTTTATGCCACTAGGTGTGTGCATTTGTGATTTTGTCTGTTAGCAAAAAAAAAATAATAAAAAATCATGAACCACTAGATTTATTTTATGAAACTCTCCTAAAGTTGAACATACATCTATGAATTATTAACTTTAGGATTGAGCTCAATTCAAATCAGTGTGTTTACTGATTCTGCTACGCAAAATACCTGAATTTAATGTTGGTCTTTATGTTTGTGTGTCAACACCTACAGAGTTCCAAGACCCCAGCCAACGAACAGAACGATGGGGGTCCACTGTTTGCAGACTCTGCAGATTCAGATGGAGGTGCTCAAGCTTTTCTCTCCGAAATTAGTGAGGAAGATGTGGAGGTGCTTCATCAGAGAGAGGAGGCCCTGCTGCAGATTGAAGTAAGAACTGGTTAAACACCGAACTGAAGAACAACTTGTCGGTTAACAACTCCTGAGAGTAGGAAGATACAAGGAAATTAGTTTTTTTTTAGAAAAGCTGTTCCAAATACAGACTGTTCAATTAGTATTTACTGTTTTAATAAAGAAGGAAACTCACAGGGCTCACTGAAATAACACAAAACTGACAAAACATTTATTCATTTATCATTTTGTTTGACTAGTTTTTTCATCCCTGGGTCACGATTAAGCTGGTGTCTATCAGCAGTCTGTGAGAGAGGTGGGGCCACCTGGACAGGTCCATTACAGAGACACCTGGACAGGTCCATTACAGAGACACCTGGACAGGTCCATTACAGAGACACTTGGAATCCATTCTATCACTGCTTGGTCACCTGAACCTGCTGGAGCATGTCTCCTGCTTAACTGTGTTTGCATCTCCATAATATTGTTGTCAGACTCTGCTGCTCAGATTTTTTATGTAGTTTAGTTTTAAATAATATAAAAGTCGATGCATCTTTACTTTGTGTGACCTGAAAGTGAATTATTTGGATGACTGTGGTAGTCTCACAACAATAGATAAGTTATCACATAACAACTCACTTGGCATCTCTTAAAGCTGTAATATCTGCCTCTGTCTGTAGAACATGGGTTGTCTCCCTTTCAAGATTAAATTCTGTAGTAAAGTCAGCTCATTTTACAGACTAAAAACATGAGGATTTCTCCTTCCTGCATTATTTTTAGTGCTTTCCAGTTCTTGCCAGCCTCTGCTCCTAAGACCATCTCTCCATCTCCATCTTTCGCTTATACATAGTCAAGTTGCAAAGGCAACAGGTCAAGTAGAGAAACCAAAGCCTCCCTCTCCCCAGCAACACTTTCCAGCTCATCCTGGGGCAACTCTGAGGTGTTCCTTCTCCTCCAGCGAGTCCTAGGTCTTCCCGGGGGCCTCCTACCAGTGGGACTTGCCTGAAACACCTCTAAAAGGAGGCATCCCGGAGGATCCTAATCAGATGAACCACCTCAACTGACTTCTTTCGATGCAAAGGTGCAGCGGTTCTACTCGGAGCTCCCCCAGATGATGGAACTCCTCACCTGATCTCTAAGACTGAGCCACCCTACAAAGGAAGCTCATTTCAGCCTCTTGTATCTAGGATCTGTTTTTCTTTCGGTCATGATCAATGACTCATGACTATAGATGAGGGTTGGAACATAGACAGACCAGAAAAATCTAAAGCTTTGTCTTTCAACTCAGCTTTTTCTTTAACACTAACCAAAACAATGCTCACATTACGGAGAACAAGGTCCCAGTCTGTCTGTCCATCTCCCGCTCCATCCTACCATCACTCGTGAACAAGACACCCATCTTAAACTCCTCCACTTGAGGCAAAGACTCTCCCACGACCCGGAGGGGACTTTCCGCTCTTTTCCAGTCGAGAACCATGGCTTCAGACTCAGAGAAACTGACTTTCATCCCAGCCGCTTCACTTTCGGCTGTGAACCGCCACAGTGCACGCTGAAGGTCTTGGCCTGAAGACACCAAATTTACATCATCTGCATACAGCAGATGACAGAGACAAGACTTTGTGTTTCCTAAACCAGACACCCTCCTCGGCACCACTGCACCTTGAGATCTTGTCCATAAACACTACAAAAAGGACCAGAGACAAGGTACAGCCCTGGTAGAGTCCAACCTACACTGAGAAGCTTGACTTTGTGCCAAAAATATGGACACAGCTTCGGCTTTGGTTATATAGGGACTGGATCACTCTTAGTAGCAACTCAGACACTCTATACTTCTGCAGCACCCCTCCCAGAATGCCTCGAGGAACACAGTCATAAACCTTCTCCAGGTCCACAAAACACACGCAGACCAGAGAGGCAAACTCCCATGACCCCTCTGCAAGGGTAAAGATCTGGTTGACTGTTCCATGACCAGGACTGAAGCCCCACTGCTCCTCTTGAATTCAAAATTTGATGATAAATTGAAGCCTCCCTTCCATCTTAGGTAACTGAACAATCAGGCATTTAGTACCTCTATGCTTGAAAGAAATAAAGTAAAAGTTAAAAAAAAAAACCTTGACAGAAAATTGCTTTTGTAAAACTAAATCGCACTGATAAGAAAAGTATTTGATCCTTAAGCTCTGAACCACCCCCCAACAATAACACGTTATATTCTTCTTTTTTCTGTTTCCATCTCCTCCTGCAGCTGTGAAATACTCCATACAAACAAAAATAAATAAACACTGTAAAACAGACTACTTGACTGAAAATAATGTGCTATGACTTTTGCTGGCAATGTGTAATGCACAACCTAAACACAAGTTGCACACTTTATTTTTAAAAATCCTCCTAAACAACTTTGTGATTTTAAAAATCCATGGTGGTCTGTAGCTGCAACTTGCTTTACATTAAAAGCATTTAAAGCAGAGGTCTTCAGCCCTGTCCTCGGTCCACAGTCCTTGCTTCAGTTGTTTCCCTGCGGCAGCACACCTGATTCCAACAATTAAATGACTCACAGAACACATCAAATTTAGCAGCAGCTTGTCAATCACTGCTTAATTTCAGTCAGGTGTGTTGAAGCAGGAACCATCTAAAACCTGCAGGACTGTGGACCACCATGCTGCTGCCATGATGCAGTTTACTTGGCATCTGAAAATACATTTCCTCAAAGGTATTTTTAATTTGAAAAGAGCTTCACTGAGTGAGAACTAACCCCTCAATTTACACAATATGCGTTCCAGCGCCGCTCCTCTCCGGTCCGACCTCCACAGCAAATACGCCCCCATTATAATCAATGAGAGTGTTTACACTGGCTGCGGCGGCGCTGGACGGCGTTGAGCGGACGGCAATCCGTCAAAATTAAAACAGATCCTATTTTTGACAGATGCCGGAGCAGCGCCGGRGACAATTTTTTAAAGATTACGTCACACCAACAGGAAAAGAAACAAGCACAGCATCCGTATTTTCAAAATAAGACACTATTTGGTGGAATAATTTGTCGGAATAATGTCAAAATTGCGGCTATTTTAATAAATATATGGATATATTTCTTCACAAATGCTGTCAGAATGTTTTGTTCTGTTTGGGAAGCAGATGGAAACATGTAGTATGAAGCATATGTGTACACACACGATACACGTGGATTTTATTTTGAAATCAGAAGTTTCAGAAAGATGAAAGCGAGACAGTTTCAACCATAAATATCAAAAGCCTTCATTTCAATGTTTTCAGCTGGGTTTGGAGTTCGTCTTTTACAGAATTAATTATTTTTTGCTGTGACTTCCATATTTATCACTGAACTTATCGTGCAATCTCCTCTGTCAAACTGGAGCGGAGCGGAGTCTGTATAAATTGAGACACAAACGAACAGCTGCGACGTGTGCACCGCAGCGGTGAGGAGCCGAAACACATGTAGTGTAAATCTGGGGTCAGGCTAACAGCATGAGATTCTGTGATGTTGTAGAATTCTGTCCCGCATCATTTCTCATCAGAAGATCTTAATTTGAAACTTTGGCGTGACGGGCAGTGTTAGATATTTATGGAGTTTGTTTTAGTTTTAGCATTTGTTAGTAAGGTTTGACAATATTTTTAGAGCTGAATAGTACTTGAACCTAAATTTGAATTAAAAAAAGGTTTCACAATCAAGCTTTTTAATTGTTTGTTCTTTGCAGGAAGTTCCCAGAACAGTTTGTAGTTTGAAGCCCTTTTGTTTAGCAGCTGAAATGAGCAGAAGCTCAGTTCGACATTGGACTGGAGCTGTGAGAATGGAAAAGCTTGTGTAAACTATAGAAACCGTTACCTCCAGTTAGTGCGACAAGAAGCACAATTGCAGCTGCAGCTAACAAACCACTGCAGGGCTCACACATACATCGAGTCTCACAGGAGGTCAAATTAACCTCAGAATCCAACTTTACAGAGATAACAAAGACAGACGCCAGCTTCCTCTGGTCCTCTGGGAGGAGAGACCTGAAGAAAGTCGGCTACTTTGGGATTCACTACTGATTTAAGGGCCGAAAAAAAAAATCTGTGAGAGAGGAAAGGCTGGTGGTTTGGAGATAAAAAAAGAACATTGTCAGATAGTATCACTCCCCAAAGGAGCAACATCAAGCCCCTGAGCTCCTGCCTGAGGGCTGACGATGACATTTATCCATACAGCTGTGACAAAAGAGCAGAGCAGACGACCCTGTCTGAACACCAATCATCTGCCTGGCCCATCTCAGCTGAGTGCTAAAATGAGGCTGTCATTTGTACCGTGGCTCTTTCACTATGTGCCACTCGGCAGAAAAAGATTGATGCTCTTCCTTTTCTTTATTCCTTTTCAGAGCCGGGCTCCTGGAGCAGGATTAGCTGATTTGAAACATTGATGAAGTTCAGACAGCACCAACTGAGCACAAAGATACATCTTCATTATGCTGGAAAGTGCTTCTAAAACATTATCATTAGTCTCGAAGCTGCTGGATGGCAGCTCACGTCCAGAAGTGGACTGTGCCATGCAAAGGCTTGTCATTTTAAAAGCAGAGTGTGGCAGCATGTGGCAGCTTTCTATCTGCTTCCATTCAGCTAGCTGCYACTCCTGACAGTGCCAGGCATTTTCTGTCCTCAAAAATTCAGCGTTTTCTTTTCCCCAAAAGCGAAGTGACACGTTCCCTCGAAATCAGGGAGTGCTGTCTGCTGAACGCACATTGCAACTAGTGTCAGCAAGAATTGGAACAGAATGTCCCTAAAACGTGAAAACTAAAAATA
>NW_013952668.1:299528-304890 GCF_001266775.1 Austrofundulus limnaeus
TTATTACTGAGTGTGTGGTAAACAAATGTTGACAGCAACACAAATGTTAAAATCATAAAAAACTTCACTTCAACATCATTCTGCAGACTGCGAATCTGAATTTACTCATTAGGCCACAGCTTTTGTTCTAATTTAAAGTGAACCATTGTTGTGCACAGATAGTGTTTGTGGGCATCTTTTAGAAGTGACTGAGCACGAGCTGAATGTTTGCTCAACATAAAGCTGAACATTTCACTAACAGAAGCCACAGAGTCTCAATGTGCCTCTTAGTGTTTTTATAANGAGTGGGGTTGGATAAAGAACCCATTTGAGCAGGGGCCTCATAAGTGGGTTTATTGCTCTCCCCAGAAAGACACTGGGCTTTAATCAAACCTTCATGTTCCTCTGATGAAGGACACAATGTTAGAAACACTCAGACTTGGTGACAACTGTGGGTTCTGAGCTTCTCTGAATCCATAAAGAGGTCCCCAAGTATTATTTTCCTTTGACTGCTCAGAGCCAGGCAGTGGCCTAAGTAAAGCAAAGAGGTCTCTAATTCAAYGCCACAGACATCACACAGACCATTGTCATGAAGTCCCATCACCATTTTGAGGTGTTGAGCAGGTTGTGCCCAGTTAGGACTCCAACCATTGTGCTTAAAGTTGCCCTTGTCCAGGGCAATGAGAGCCTTCCCAGACTGACCTAGAACCTTGTTTTTTTATTGTATTTTTTTTCATTAAATAAGTGCCAAAAAATAAATAATAAATAAAATGCAAGTTATCTGATGGGTCACGTCACATCTCCACTCCACAGTTAGCACACCATGCTCAGGTGTCCTTCATCTACCTTTCAGATGCTCATCATCATCAGACCTGCTTAATGATGTGATGGAGTCTATATGCACAAAAAGCCATGTGTGCTGCGATGGGCTTTCCTCCACAACAGCAAGGCTGAAACTGACCCAGAAACACAGATCATAGAAACAACTTAACACTGACCTAGCAGTGGTCTCATGAAAGCTACAAGTTGCCCAGGGTTTTGGTCTAAAACCATTAATGGTCCAATCAGAAACTGTTGTGGTGACAGAATGGCACAATACAGAGAAGACTGGAGTAAAGTGGACCTGCAGAAATCTGTATGGTTTTAAGGCAATATGAACCCAACAGTAAAATGTACAATAGGAACTGTATTATTATTTTTATATTAGGAGCACATTATGTTTGTATTCTGTGGGGAAAAAACCTTTCCCCTCCCATCTGATGCACAACCTGCCTCAAATAAAGTTAAAGCTTTTATAAAACTGACATCATTCTACAGATGAGCTGATAAAACAATGATCATGTTTACTTAAAGTAACAAACTCAGTAAAATATTAAACAAGCATCAGGGGGAAAAATCTGATGAAACATGTATTTTTCATATACTTTTAAAATCTGACAGAATTTCTTTTTTTTTTCATCTGCTTTGAAGAATATATTAAAGTCATTGTAATTCTATCCACACCTTTTCCAGGTGAAGGAACAACAAGTCTCTAATATTACTGCTGTGGTAACTGAGTAACTTTTAATATCTGGGAGCAACAAGAGGGAACTGAGACAAAATACTAATAAACCTTTAAAGATTGGACCCAATGAAACCTGTCTGAATTTAAACTCCCTCGTCATGTGATGGCCTCCAGCCTGTGTGCTACTTTTTGTGTGTGTGTGTGTGTGTGTTTATTTTACTCAGACATTCACATTTCCAACACTTTTTACATGAATACACCAAGTTTATTCCTCGTGCTGATGTCAAATTAATAACTGTGGGAAAGTAAATTATCCCCTCGCATCTGATACAAAATAAGAAAAAACTTAGTGAACTTTAAGAAGTGTGATGAGGAGGTGGGTGAGTTAAACTTTCTGCACTGGGCAACAAATAAATGCAATAAATATGTTTGAGTCTTAAACTGTATTAAAAGGGTTAATCTTCAGAGAAACAATATTTTATTCAAAATGGGAACTAATATTATTATAGAAATACAAAGCACAACATGCTGCACTGTTTTCTGAAACAAAGGTTTGTAAGAATTTACAGAACAAATACTTTATAAATGAAATTATCGCCCACAACCTTGCATGCCAAAGTTTTACTGCTTACAGTATGTGTTGAGAACAACTCTAGGCTACTACTAAACCAAACTTTTACTCAGTATTTGTGAARCAATGTTTGATTAAAGAAAACATTTCTAAGGTTTGCTAAGGTCAGTTAGCGATGTGAGCCATTTTGAATTTGTTGTGGGTCCAAGTGATGACTTTTTGAAAATGTTAAAATAAAATCAGTGGATTATGAAATGTTTTTCTATAGAGGAATGAACGCACACATACTGTACATGGGCAGAAACAATATTGTTTCTCCTTCAGCCACAAGGAGCCAATGAGCAGCATTTATTAAAATTTATCATGAACTATTGGATGATTTTTATGAAACTTTTTAAGCTAATAACGAGGTGTAAATCTTCTGAAGTCAAGATGGCCGCCACGGCTACCTGACTTTAGAAAACAAAAACGATGATGATGGCAATAATGATAATAAAATGTCCTTATTTTTCAGTATTGATATAATTTTTTAAACATGTGGAGTGTTTTATTTCTTGAAAGAATAGTTATGTATGGGTGTAGCTAGAACTTCTCTCRTTAGTGAGAAMCTGACRGGTCAGGGTTCTGCCTCTGACTGGGCTTGATATGAAAACTCCTCACAGAATACTTTTRTCCCCAGTTTTCACATCATGCATGATATTTGTTTAAGTAAAACAAGGGTATTTGTGTGTTTTTGAATGGATGACATAGCATACATACACTATACACAGGTGTAGCAGCCTAGCAAGACTGTGGCCAAGATCGATACAAATCTCACCCACCATCGCCATTTTCTATCCCACTGTCTACATTGATAATAAATATTATTTGTAAAATAAATTCTAGTTCAAATCTGCTTGTCCTCATTCCAGACGTGTACTTGATTAAATTATAAATGGTTGGGTGGTCAAAGCAGAATGAGGTGGGTATGTTGGGGTAAACAGGAAACAAAATAACGTGCAACACCTAGAATGCAGTTTTACAAGAAGTGCTCATAAAGCTGGGATTTTCAAAAACTGGCTCCACAGCTCACTGGTCACAGATAAACAGAGTTCAACCAGTCTGTAGTCAAGATTAGCCTTTGTCTTCTCAAAATGGAGTCAATAACTAATGTCACCCACCAGTGAAATACTGGTTTTACGATTCTTTTACAACAAATTATTTTGCCACAACAAGCACACATTATAGTGAATCCAGCTTTAGTTTAGTGAAACACCATGTTTTACTCATATCACATGTTGTTTGTCAACTTTCTGACAAAAAAATTTAAAAACCAAAAGAAAAATAAGTTTTAAAAACCAGTTCTAGAGAGATTTTATTTTATTTTAATTTTTTTATTCTACACTACATTTGCATCATGTTTAATTTTTACTCATGCAGCCTGACAAAGAGTGGAAAAGTACGGTGCAAAGGTAAAACTGTTTGTTGTGGAAACGGGGTTTCAAACATAAATGGTTGTCATGGATTAAAGTGAGTTAGAGAAGCAGCTTGTGTTTATCAGACAATTCATTATGAAACATCACCTCCCTGCTTCTTGTTTTAAATGAGTCATTTTACATGGAACATTAATGGAAGTGTTGGTTCATGGCAGAMCTGGGCATTACTGGTCTGTGCTTCTTAAATGTGTAGTGAAGTCTCCTTTGTTTCTTAGTCGTCATTTTTTCTAGTTTTTTGCAGGTTTTTTTTTTTTGGTGTTTTTTGCTCTATTTTGATTATTTTCTTTGTCTCTCTTAATTTTGATTTGTTACATCTTGAATGTTTCAATACAAGTTATTCTGTAGTTTGTAGTTTAATTTTTAAACCCGATTCAGAATTTTTTTAAAAAAGAACACACGGCAGGAATTAACAACAAAAATTAGTTTAGAAAACTATAAAAAACACTCCAAATTTTAATAATTTGAGAGCAGGGCTGCACAATATCAGGAAAACCTGTGATGAGTGATGACAGAGCATTATTGAGATGACGACATGACGTGATAGATGAACAAATACCATAGTATGCAGTGTTGATGTATTTCTGCTTTGGGTTCATAAGAAAAAAAATAATACATCATTTTCATTCCAACATGATAGTTTTATTTTAGTAAGTAGTAATTGTATTTATTTATATTTTTGTGTCCATATGGGCTTACAGGACACGACAAAGCACATTCACACAGGCAAACAGACATAAACACAGACATTCAACATAGACATAAACATTCTTTAAACAAAGCGTCCTCTTCCNTAAATACTGGATTTTATCTTTGTCAGCTAAATAAAATAAAAAAATCTGAATAAACATCAATAACTTTACTAAAAAATAATTTCTCAAAATCATGTATAAAAGGTCAATAAAACAACAAGTTCATCTCATTTTCAATTTCACCCAAATCACACAAAATGCATATATGGTTGTCCTCTGGGACTGAACAAAAACATCCAGTTTCCAGAGCCAGAGTAAAGTGCCAGATCTAAATTGTGCATAAATCGACCTTTGATGTTCTGATAGGTTCCATATTACATATGACTCAGGACCATTACCGTCCTTTATCTGAATGTAGGTTCAAAATTTAGATTTTCATAAAATATCATCTGCCCATTTAAATTTATAAGTTAAAAAAACCTGTTTAATCTGTACAATATTACCTCTTATTTCTATAAATGTACTGAAAATCTGCCTCTTCAAATATTTTCTCATTTATCTTAAATATTTTAAAAGTGACACTAGATCGCTGCTGTATTATCAATGAAACAACAAACCACATGTAACACAGTCCCTAATGACTTTAAAACATTGCCTTCATTAAATGTTTTCTGATCACACACATCTTACAATCAGGTTTTTGAATAAACAATAATAAAAAAAACATCTGAAAGTAAGCTAAAGACTTAAATAAAGTTAACAAACATAAATCCAACTATAAATTATTTAATTGCAGTTGTCCAACATTGTGAGATCTCAGATCCATTTTGTTTATTAGACTGATGCTGACAAAACACAGAAATGCAAACATTTTAACCAACCATTTATTGCAGTTTATGCAGGTTTTGGCTATATATTGCACAGGCTGTTATCACAATGACAGTATATTTTTGATAAATTTGAGTATTCAGCTCCAAATGTCCAGGGGTCGGATTTATAAAGCTTGCGTACAGACAAAAATATTGCATACGCCACTTTTCACACCAAGATTGTGATTTATAAAATCCAAACTTGACATGAAAATGTGCGGTGCCTCACGCCAGCTCTGACCCATGCGTACGCTCATTTTGGAGACGTGAAACTG